>NC_056743.1:526338336-526585836 GCF_019279795.1 Protopterus annectens
ACTCAAATAGGTTAGAATGAGCCAAAACTCTCTCTTCTAGGCTAACAGAAAAGCAAAGTAAACTTATATGAACATGCATGGGACTGAATTCACTGTTTCTGAACAACTTGAAAAAGATTTATGAGCTACGGATGACTTAGATTTTGAAGTGCTATCATTAAAATTTTGCAACTAGATTTTTTAATGCTGACTAACTGGTAAGATCTCAGATAAATGATTTGAATAGTAATATACAATTGTGGTTAGATTCCATTAATAATTGTTCAGTGAAAATATTAGAATCACTATAAAGTGGACAGTTTTAAAAGATTTGTACCTAATAATATGAGAAAATCTATGTTACAAAGTATTTTTAAAAACTCTGATTCATTAGCAACTTTAATAGAAATCTTATAAAGTAATGACTTGAATTAAGTAGTCTGAGCCATGAATTGTCTACTTTTAATGCGGAAGTAGCAGCATGGAATGAACAATTTTCTGTGGAATAAGGAATATGAAGGAATGAATCAACTTGTTTCAGATGTGCACATAGCAAGATTTATTTTTGCTAGTAATGAAGCAATGCCAGTATCAAAATCTTAAAAATAATGTGCATACTTCTCCCAAACATATTCATATGGAATGAGGCAAAACTGAAGATGGAATTGTTGAATATACATTCTCTCATTGCATTATAACCAGTTTAATAAAACACACCATATTTCAGAAAGGGAATGTGGTTCCAACTCTAATGTATTCTGAAAATGTGATATCTAGTCATTGTGGTTAAAGGAATATCCATCACATGGAAATTCTAACAGTTCTAAGAGCATTTTTTGCATTTGTTAGCTGGGTCTCATGAAGTAACTCATGATGTTATAATAGGAAAAGTTTTTCCCTAGTTTAAAACTTTATGGTAGATATGGGGAGAGAGACCATCTGCATACATATTATAGCAGCTTGATGGCCCAATGAAAAGGAACTAAAGCAAAAGTTTGACATTTCTATTGTTGTTGTTGTATACATTTCTATACTCATAAGAATAGGGGGAGTAAGACAGTGATATCATTATAAATATTAAGAATCAAAACCAAACAAAAGGCATTGACATAATATAAGAAATGAATGCAGTGCATTACTAGAAACTTTTTCTCAGCAATGATTTGCCAAAAGCTTGATACTATAATAGTAAAAAATATCAGTACAGGAGCTCTATCAAAAGTGATAGAACATGCTTAAGTAAAAGTCAGCACAAAATAAACATTAGTACAATGCCTTCTAAAAAGGATCAGTATGGAAATGAGGTGAAACAAAATACATGAAGATACACAAAAGGCCATCAGAGCAAATGAATGACAGCAGTGAAAATGAGAGGTAGAGAAATGCCAAATTCTGAACTCATTTCAATCAAAGGAGAACAGAAAGGCAAACAACAACATAAGTGCACAGACAAAAGATGAATTAAAGCAGAAATGAGGTTTGGTAACAAACCAATTTGAACCAGGGACATCTTCAGGTGGGGGGACAGATAAATTTAGTAGCAGGAATTAAGATGGTGGGGGGGAAGAGGGATGACTGGGAAGAAATGAGGTAAGGGTAGGGAGGGGCTTAAGGGGTTTAGAGAAGTGTAACTGAGGAAGGAAGCACATTTTGGCATAAACTTGTCCCCCCCCCCTTTTTTTTTGTGGTAGAATATAGGGATTGTGTTTATTTTCAGTTTGGGTACGTCAAAGAAGAGTGGTAAGGCTTGGCCTCTTCTGCTCCCCCTCTGGTGTTGGACGTTCATTTCAACGAGTTGGAAAAGGAAAGTGAGCAGTTGGACACTGCTGGATAAGTAAAATAAGTGAGCACAGTAAGCTGCTTATTTGTTTGGATGTGTAATTTAATAAATGGTAAATTAAGTGAGTCATGGTATGCTGCTTCATAAATAAGCAAGTGTAGGTATGGGCATTGCTTAATGGGTCAGGATGAGTGGGATCACGCTGTCCTAGTTAACATTACATGGATGTTATGCTCAACTATACCATGTGCTGGCTGTAATTAATAAATAATGGTTAACAAAATTGTGTATGGAAGTTTATTAAAGGTCATCAAATGTCATTTGGTGTGATGTGTTTATTGAAGGGGACAGGGACAATTACATTTTGTCTAACTGCAATTTTCAGAAGTAGAGAGAGGGGAAGATCCAATACAATATTATTGGATTAGAAGGTTGTAACTTCAACTCAAAACAAACTAATGGAGAAAATAACCTTGAATTATTTAACTTACTGGAAACCTATACAATATTTAACATGACACAGATGGAAGTCAATCATTAATTAGTGTGCGAGTAAAAGATGGTACTATATGCTGAGTAAATAAAGATGAGGAGTGAACTGCATTTCAAATGCTAATGCCAAATCCTTTATTGGACAAGTACTACTAAAGTTTGATCATAGACAGATGTTAAAATGGGATTTGTGAAGGGACAAAGCCAAGGGGAAAAAAATAGTCAGATTTTACTGGCAAAATAAAATGACAAAAATAGACAGCTTCTATCATTCTTGTCCATAATATCAGAAAAATGTTTCCCCATCATGCATCTAAGAGACCTCTTATTCCAGTATAATTTTATTGCACAAACAAGTAGCTTTCACACACATGATGCACCTTCTAATCCAATGAAAGGCTTTAAAGAGAAGAATCTAATGAGTCATATGTCATACATCTAAATTAATTGAACATATGGGGTAGAAATTGGTTAGGCTGATTTGATGAGACATTCTCATATACATTCTTATTTTTATATTTTACATATTTGGTATTTTTAATTGGTATAGTATTTCTATTTAACATTTAGGAATCGTAGCCTAGTTATAATAAATTGAGTAGTTATCAAGTACTATGTACCTAATTTTATATTTTAAGATGAATTTATATGTTCAATTCATTTAGATGTATGTTATTTAGATGTATGACCAAATTATTTGAGTATTTAAGAGTTTATTTACACATGTATGTTTTAGAAATAATATATTTTATAGTGTATAGGATACTGAACATTACGATTAATTACAAGCACTATATCGCTTTAAATTCTAATGGATTTGGCGCCAAAAACAGTATTTAAACTTTTTGTATCAGCTTGTATAATGTTCTGATGAAGCTCACGTTCGAGTGAGTGAAACGCTTAACATTTTGTTACAATAAAAGAAGAGTCCTATTTTATTTTTTCTTCTGGCGACTTTTTTCCAATATTGAGAACAACATTGGTTCATCACATTTCAGAGGACTATGGCCATTAAATTGGATAGTGGAAGTGTTCAGGCATCTGTGGAGGTTGACATTCTTTTCCTCTGTCTTTTCTCTGTTTATGGTGTTGACAAATGCAGTTTTGCAGTTATCTGGGGAAAAAGTAAATCTTGCTGGTTGATTATTGACAGTAATGAGGTCTCACAGTGGCACTATTTCAAGAAACTCTGTAGCGTAGTCAGTAATCACTACAATGTACTGGCAGACATTACTTTACCTTACTAGTGGACCTGTGATACCCATAACTATCAACTGGAATAGGACCTCAGTAATAGGCATTGGTGTCATCAGACGTCTGGACCAAGGAAGTGGTGCAGTCTTTTGGCACATTGGCCATGCTGTTCTGGCATTTTCTGTATTTCATTACACAAGGCCAATTGCAGCGGTAGCATTGTTGCCTCACTGCAAGAGGTTCTCCCATTCGATTCTCGGCTGGAGTGCGGGGAGTGCCTTCTGTGTGGAGTCTGCATGTCCTCCCCACGGTTTGGGGGCATTCGAAAGACATACCTAAATGGGTGTGCCTTTGTTGAAGGTTGGATGTCAAGCTGGCACCTCGGCGTTTGTGAAAATCGACTGCCAATCATTAGCAGACCGGTGTTCCGCTGTGGCGACTCCTAACCGGGAAAAGCCAAAAGACAAACAACAACATTACACAAGGCCAATAAACCCTTGCTTTAGATTTACCTATCTGAAAATGTCCCTCCAACATATGACTATGTCCTGATTTCATCACAAGTGCTTTAATTCATTTTGGAACAAACAGTCAATACTTCTCTGTGTATTTTTCACCTTGTAATGAAAGTCATTTTTTAAATTAATTTAATTTTTTAATTCAAACTATGGGTATGAATGGGTCCAACATTCTCATCTGTCTCGTCTTCAAATCTGGAGTTATATTCTTTGGCCATGCTTATTGTGTTCATCTCTCACTATGCTTTATTGAAATTGTCATCGCTTATCTGGAAATATGCAGAGTGCTGAACACCTTTTCTAGTACACTGACACGAAGTGAAGGGAATATCATCTTCACCTGAACATACTATTATAGCCTTTCTTGTTCCCATATTTCATCTACAAAAGGAAACTCATGTCAGTGGCTTTCTACTGCATTTGCATTTGGCAATTCTTTAACTTTGACTCTGGTAACTTCTATTTTCCTAAGTCTGTTGATTAAAGTCCCAGCCTTGGAGAAACATAGGGCTATGTTCATTTTCCTTTATATTTATCTGCATTTCTCTCTGGATTCTTCCCTTTCTGTTTCCATGTAGACATCTTTCATTACTTTTGTAGCTGGAATATGTTGACAACATTCCATACCAGGCACTAAGATTCTTCACTAGGAGTCTGTGGAGAAACCCTTTTCACTAACTTAAGTACTGTTTTTATTTTCCAGTAACGTAGAGATTTCACTACAAGTTTAGTTACACAAGTCTTTCAACAACTTAACGTCTGAGTTTTCTGGTGATACACAGGTTTACTGACTTGCAGACAAAGACAGATATTATTCTCTTCAAAGTTTCTGTACTCCTATACCTTTGTTAGAGTGAGTTTTTTTAAATATTTCTTTTTATTTGTATAACTCAGAACTGTGTTGTTAGTGCATCAGGCTGCTGCTTTTCTTCTCTATTTTATTAGAAGTGATGTCATACTACTGCATATTTAACTCTGTTCCCTCTTGCAAGCAATTTCTACAGTTTCCTCACCTGAGGAAATATTCACCAATCCTAATCGAGCCATCCACAACCCATTTTTGCACATGGGGTTGGGATGTCACTTCAACAGTGACAATCATCTAGAACCAAAGTTTAAACCTGTTGGTTGGCTAGCCCCGCCACAGATAATGTTCCACACCACACACACACACACACACACACACACACACACAGACACACACACACACACACACACACACACATGCGCACTCACACCTATGGCCAATTTCAAGTTTTCAATCCACTTACTGTATGTCTTTGGAATGTGGGAGAAAACCAGAGCACTAAGTGCAAACCCACATGACACACAGGACAGGCAAACTCTGCAAAAAAGGCACCCCAGTTCAGAATTGGACCAAGAAACCTCCTGCTGTGAGAAGACACTTATATCCGCTGTGCCATTGCGATGCCCTTATCTTGTGTTAAATTAGCAAGCAGTATGTTATCCAAATTGTCTGGATTTCGATAACTTTTATAGGATACTCATTATCTCTATGAATTTTTCATCTGTATTTTTATGCTGCAGTCAAATTTTTATTTTTTTGTAAGAGTGATCATGCTCCCAGAATCAGGCCATTCTTGCATTTCCTTTCCCCCCACCAGCGATGTATATTTAGCTAACATAGTAGTAGATACATAGCAATCAATTTCATAACTTACAAAATGTTACCACATTCCTTCAGTAAAGTTTCATTAACATGTTGCTTAGAGATTACATGTATGACAATTCAAGTTTTCCCTGCCAGTAGCTTATTAAAGCTTTCATTTCAATTATGCATTAGTAACAGCTTTGTTAAAACTCATTTTAAGTATTTATTTTATATATTGTAACAATTCAATAATGTGAAACAAAATAAAACAAAACTATATACAAAAATCCATAACAAGATTGATATACACAAAACCATTAGTACTTTTCTAACCGATCATTAAATTTCTGCCAGGCTATGTACTGGTAAGTTACATTTCTCATTTTCATTTTTATGGTCAATAATTCATTTTTACAAACAGATTTGACTAGACAGATAAATTCACTAGTAAAACAGGCAGTAGTTTTACATTTCTAGTTACAACTTTCCCAGGAATAGCTAGGACAGCCCAACGAAGAGGTATTTGCGATTATGGAATAACATTTGGGATTGGGGCATTGAGCAAAATCACGGAATCTGTAATAGTACAATTATCCAACCACAGTTCTGGACAAAAGTTTCTAAAACCAGTTCAGAAAGATATCACTGTTGCATTCTATGATCATATGAAATCAATTTGCATCATGGGCTTCATTGCATGTCCAGGATTTTATTTCTTCTGATTTATATATAACAGCAATTTTGTGGAATGTTAGAAAAACTCTGTGTAAAAATGTCCATATATAAATATTCCAGTATAGAGAGGACAATGATTTTCCTGCAGATTTTAAGGATAGTTTCTTACTTTTCTCAGACAATTCTTCTTTATTTATTGTTGTCAAGTAATTCCAGTAAGACAATTCAGGGGGAACAAATTCATTTCTAATTATCTTATATATAAATGACAAGTATGACTTACCTTTAGATGGATTATTTATATGTGAAAAGAAGTGTAAGATTTTTGGAATAGTTTTGTTCATATATCTAACCAACTACAATTTTCCCGGCTGTATCTAGCAATCGAATAATCAGCGGAGTATATTTTATTACCATTCAGAAAATGGTGCCAATTAATTAAATTGCTATTCTTTAAGTCAAAAATGTTCCTTGTATTAAAAGATATTAAACATCCATTTGTGAAAGCTATAGGTAATAGTAGATCTTTGATGAGATAATTTGAATTCATAAATCTCTTGAATATTAATAGAACTTGAGTTATGAATGGGTAGAGACTAAACTTATGTTTTTCATCTAATATATATAGTCTTGTAATACCCCCAAAAATTACTGATGCCCAAATATGTATACGTTTCTATTGCAGATCTCTTATTATCTATTACTATTTTTTTCATGTACTGATTTCCAACCGGAAGCATAATAGGAGTCAAGCCACTGGAGTATTACTTTAATAATTACAGAATTAGAATACAAGTCAACATTGGGGAAACCAATGCCTCCTCCTCCTAACTTTTGATGCCAGTCTAAGGAAATTCTTGATTTTTTGGGATACCATAAGAACTTCAGGAAAATAGAGTTTATTTTTTTTTTTAAACTTTTTTAGAAGGGGGGAGAATTAATGACTGACTAAAGAAAACGATTTTTGGTAAGATTATCATTTTGATCAATGCAAGTCTATCTTCACATAAAAAAATCATATTAAGCAATACAGTTATATTGCAACATTACTAGATGACTGATATTTAGCAATTTGTTCATTCCTTATGTTTAGGTTCATAGATCAGTACTAGACTAACTGCCCTTGTGAGCCATTTTAAGCCTAGCCAGTTATCCCTTGTGAGACTCAAACCCTGTACTTTGTGTTTGTAAGGCAATCACCTTAACCATTTGGCCAACCTCCCAACCCCATGGAAAGCATATTATTTCACTTACTGGCATTCTTCTGAGTATTTAAAGGCATCTATACCGTCCTAAGTATATGTTTAATTTGCTCAGTTCTAAACCAGGTTTTATTAGTCTTTCATTTAGCATGTCCATTGTCAGTTCCTTTACACCTGCTACATTTCTCTCAGTTACTTTTTTTTTCTCATAGAAAGTCATCACAGCCTGAAAAGTCAAAACATTTTTTTTTTACAGGATAACTTCCAAAGCGTCTGTATGGAAACAAAACTTTCTCTGTTCACGGTTGGGGAAATAAGACTGAAAAACAATGCAACTGTAGGTGGCAAAGTAGAAATGGTAGGAATAAATCTCACCTGTCTGAGAAAACTATCAATATAGTGTACAGAACACAAGGAAGAAGCCCTGTGTTTTATGCACTTTATTTTATCAATGACTAACACTCCTAACAGTAGTGAATGTGCTAGTTAGCTCAATGCAAAATATTATCTACTTCTAAATTACTATTAATATCTTTTGTAATATTGCTAAAGGATTAATGGCTGCTATTGCATAGGGATGCTTTTTAAGAATGGGCATGCTGACAGACACTGAATATAACTTTACGTTGATTGTGCAGTTATTCATATTTGAAGAACTTCATCCAGTAGCTGATGATATACTTTCAGGTCTAGAATTAAACAGCATATAGTGAAAGAGAGTAGATTATGCTTGGTTTTATCATGTCAAAAATACAGCACTGAAGGCAAAGCCTAAGGTGTGACATGTTGCCATTATGATTAAATGAAGAATTATCCATCTGGATACAAGCATCAGTGGATCAGCATCTAGTACACTCATTTTTGATGCTTGAAGATCAAATGGCTACAGGTACTACTCTCCCACTGTACGTGATCAGATTTATTTTCAAAGTAATGATACTGCCCTACAGAATTAGGAGGTACTGCACTTCTGGGTGTGCCATCATCCTTAGCATTAGACATTATCCTGCCTTGTGATTAAATAAGCCATTACCTACCAGGATAATATTGTCAGTGTTTTTAACTTAGCACATCTGCTTGTCATGCTTGAAGATTAGACGCCAGAAGGTACTATTCCCACAACAGGCATTTGGGCTAATTTTTAAATTAATGACATTGCACTGCAGCGTAAGGGGATGTTGCAGTCTTGACTGCGCCATTCAAAGGATGATGCATTAAAATACTGCCCATGTGCTTGAGATGGTTATAACTCAGGTGGATGCAAACTATCCCACATCACTTTTATTTATATAACTGGGGTAGAGCACTGTCCCTACTGCCCCACTTTTAATCTTAGCCAAGGACATGAGCACACATCAAGTTGAAAAAAATAAAGAATATAATAAAACAGCACACTAAAACAAAGGAACAGTTAATATACAATACAAAAATGATTTAAGAAGTTAGTCAACAGGAACCACTATGTGCAATGCTTACATGAGTTAGAACAGTGACACATTAGGAGTTAGAGAGATGCTATAGTGAAAGTAACAGGCAACATTTGTATATTAGGAAACTAGATTATGTGACCTACAGCAGAGCATTTCTCAGCACCTTGGGCTGCGAGTTGCTTTTTAAATTGTGCACAAAAGGAGTAGTAGTACAAGAGCTCTTTAAGATTTGAGGGAAGATTCCTCCGAAGCTTGGATCCAAGGCTATGAAAGAAGTGGTTACAGCACTGAAGTCTCATTTTATATGCTTGCAAGAGAGGCCCTGAGTGGCTATGAGATTTAAGGTTGTATGACGGAGGCTGTCTAAATAAGCTAGAGGAAAGAGAAGGGCAGTTTTTTTCTTTCAGGAACAAGAAAAGTTTTAGAGCCAAGAAGTAGAATGGTTCACCGCTGAACCAGCAACCAGTTGACTTTAGCTAGTGTAAGACAGTGGTGTTCATAATTTGCAGAAAGGGTAATGAAGTGTCAGATGGAGATTGTTTAGAGGCTGTTGGAGTTTCTTTTGGAGGCAGATGCTATATGACAGGTAGTACTCTAGTTGGGCTAGAAGAATCCCTTTGCCAATAGCATTTCTTGTTGTGCAGTAGAGGAAATAGGAGATTTTGGTGACCGAGAATAGGGGGCGATTAATCTTTTTCCAGTTGTTTTCAAGATGATGGTAGAAGTTAAGTGACAGATCAAGCTAGACTCATAGGTGTCTAAAATGTTTTAACCTGCTCAATGCATTATTAAGGTGGTCAAGAATACGAAATGAGTTGGAGTTCTTTTGCCTTTTAGTTGAGGTTCCGAAAAGCATAGTTTTATATTTTGAGGAGTTAAGTAGAAGTTTTTTCTTATGAGCCAGTTAATAAGGGAGAATAAATCTTTTTGCAGATCATATTGAACTGAGTGGACTGTGTTGTTGGTGCAGAAAATAATATCAACAGCAAGACTGATAGTTGGGGAAGGTGAAGTGTAAGCTTATTTATAAAAATGAAGAAAAGAAGAGGGGCCAGTATGGAGCCCTGACTGACTCCTTTAAGTAAAGGAGTGGTGTCTGATGTTAAAAATTTACTGAGAAATGCTGCTTGGGTAGGTAATTTTGGAATAACAGAATAATGTCAGGGCTAATACCAATGTCAGCGAAGTGATTAACAAGATTGGGTGGTCAACCAGGTCAAAGATTCTTGTAAGGTCTAAAAATATAGATCCAGTGAGGTGGCCTTCGTCTACAGCTAAAAGAGTGTGATCAGTAAAGGTCCAAAGTGCAGTGGAAAAGCAGAATAAAGATGAGGTATTGACTTAAGTAGTTTGACAGTTGATAAAAGACCAGCTTTTCTAAGATTTTAGGTTCATAAGTAGGTACTAGGCTATTGGTCCTAGGACCTATATAAGCCTAGCCAAAAAGGTACCCTGGCTTTTGCCATCCAAGAAAATTATTTTCCTGTGCCCCTGTTGAGCAGAACCACAGAGGTGATCCCTGGGGTGCATCTCCTATTTGCCATCCAATCATCAAGAGGAGTGCTAATGAGGAGCTTTGTTTGATAAAGATATGTAGTTTGTTCCAGAGTATGGGAAGTCTCTGGGACAGAAATCTATTCCCTCCAGCATGTTCCGTTTATTGTGGTGACAAGGTTTAGGTCCCTAGAGCGTGTAGCTCAGAGGGCTTGGGATTTCTTTAAGTGGAGCATGTCCAACAGCTCTGGGTTTTACATAGCTTTGTATGTTAGGCAGAGATCACCTCTGAGTAGGCGATATGCAATGGAGTAAAGCTGGAGTTTTTTGAGACGGTCTGCGTAGGGCATCTGCTTGAGACTGGTAATCCCCTTTGTGAGGTATTTCTCCAGCCTTTCCAGTTGTTGTAGATGTCTTGTGAGGTACATACCAAAATAGGCATTGTACTCTATTAATAGCTCTAATGAGTGACGAGTCAAGGGGAACAATGACCTCTTTTTTCCTGGATGAAAAACTTTTTATGATGAGGTGTGCCGTGTAGAAGGATTTTCTGACTACTGTGGCAATGTGATTATCAAAGGAGAGACTACTGTCCACCTGTGTCCCAAGGTCTCTTATCACACTTTCGGTGTTAAGTACATTACCACCTATGTGGTAGCTCATGGGTACAGAGTTTTTACCAAAGGATATGACAATGCACTTTTTGGCATTAAGCTTGAGGCCATGGATTATTTATTTATTTATTTATTTACATTTGTTGACTGGGAGTGTCCGACTGGACGTAGGTCCATTTTCAGCGGAGGCCCAGGGAGAAAAGCTCCACAGTTAAAATAAACAGACAGTAATTACACTAGATTACATAACAATTAACAATATAACATAGCAATTACTTACAACATATTTACAGATGAAGAACATAGTACATCAGTAGACAACTAGAATCTTTATCTGTGAAGTACATAATAGACACTAACAAATGTTACAATAAGAAGTTCCTGCTGTATAATAAGTACTAGGCTTATGAGCATCTGAGCTTGTTATAATCAAGGTAGTTAGTGGAGTGGAAAAAAAAGTAGTGGTTGGATGGGGTGGGTGATTTTAGAATGGGAGTTGCAAGGGCATAGCCAGCATGTTTTTAGGTGCGCTTTTAGTAAAGTTTTGAAGTGGGTGCATGATGGTACGGAGGTAATTGTGGGTGGGAGGGAGTTCCATAATTTGGCTATGGTGCAAGAGAATAGTGCTTCACCAGCAGAGTTATTGGCTTTAGTGATCTGCAAGTGATTTTTGTTGCTGGATCTTAGTGGTCTGGTGGTGCGATAGGGTTGGAGAGATTCTGGAGGGATGGGACATTTAGTGTATGGTTTACTAGTTTGTGGGCGAGTGAGAGTTGATACCATTGAAGGAGGTGAGGGAGGTCAAGCCAGCCCAGTTCAGCAAGTGAGAGACAATGGTGACTACGGTAGGATGCCCCTGTGGCAAATTTGGCGATTTTGTTGTAGCAGGTCTCTAGCTTGTTTATATTGCATTGCCTTAGGCTGGTATATATTGGAGAGGCATAAAGTAGGGTGGAGATAAGGTGGGAATTTGCTATTGAAATTTTTGCTGCTTTGGTGAGAAGTTGCTTATTTCTGTATAACACTCCTAGTTTTTTGTGGACTTTTTTATGGTCATGGATATGTGAATGTCAATTTTTAGTTTATTGTCTATTTCCACTCTTAGCAATTTGGTGTGTTCAGTTGGGTATATAGTGGTGGTGTCTTTTGCTGTGATGTCAAAGTGAGAGTTGCTTTGTGTATGTTTGGTGGGTTGGAAGATGAGTAGTTTAGTTTTGTTTGGGTTGAGTATTAATTGGGCATCAGATAACTAAGTTTCAACAGAGGAAAAGGCTTCCTGTGTGACTTTTTGCAGTTTGGGTAGGGACTGGGCTGAGCAGATGATGGTTGAGTCATCTACATATTGTATGAGTGTGCCATGTTTGGCGGCAGAGGCTAGATTATTGGTGAAAACAGAGAAGAGTAGGGGTCCAAGGATGGATCCTTGGGGAAGCCCTATGGAGCCAGGTAGTTGGGGAGATATGTCATTCTGCCATACAACAGATTGTTGGCGGTCAGACAGGTAACTCTGAAACCATTTGGTGACTGATTGAGAGAAGGATAGGTTATTGAGGACCGAGATTTGTTGCTTGTGTGGGACCATGTCAAATGCTTTAGATAGGTCTGGGAAAGTAGCAGAGGAGAGACAGTCATTGTTTTTATGCTGAAGGATAGTGTTAGTAAAGGAGAGTAAGGCAGTGGTGGTGCTATAGTTTGGTCAGAAACCATGCTGAGTATTGGAAAGGAGTTTGTTAGTAAGGAGGTAGTCTGAGACCTGAGAGTGTATGCATCTCTCTAGTATTCTGGAGAGTAGAGAGAGAATAGCTATGGGGTGGTAACTGGTTTGTTCTGTAGAGGGTCCGCCTTTGTGGAGGGGAATTATGTGTGATATTTTCCACAGTGTGGGAATGTAACTTTCTGACAGAGATTGGTTAATCAAGATGGATACTGGGTAGGCCAGAGCATCAGCTGCGATTTGTAGGTATTCACTTGGGAGGTTGTCTGCTGCTAATTTGGTGGGCTTAAGTTTAGTTAAGAGTTTTTTTATGTTGGAGGTAGATACAGGAGAAAAAGAGAAGGCAGTGGGGAGATTACTAGTTGAAGGTGTGGGTTGGAGGGGAGGGGGGTTGTGTTGTTTAGCTAGTGATAGTATGGTTTGTGGGACGTGTGTGTTGAATGAGGTAGCAATATTTTCTGAGGAGTGAGGGATGTTAGGAGGGGTACTGACTTTACCTGGGTGGAGGATGGAGTTTATGCTTTGACACCAGGCATCTGTCTCAGTGAGGCCCTTTTGTTGGATGTCCACATCATTAGGAGTTTTGATTATGGCACCTAGTTTGCAGTCATCTGTGAACTTCATTAGCCAAAGACCTTCTGTGTTAGTACTTCAGAAAAGTAGATACCAAACTGGAGAGGACCCAGGACTGAACCCTGTGGTACTCTACTTGTCACTGGTCTTAAGTCAGATTTGGAGTCTGCTACTTTAACAGTGTGGATTCTGTCAGTGAGCCATTTGGCAACCCATCTTTTGAAATAGGGATTTATACCTATTTTAGTGAGTTTATCTATAATTCCAGAGTGGGGGATGGTGTCAAAAGGTTTGGCGAGATCTAGATAGGCTTAGTGAACCACCACCTTACCCTCATCTACAGCTTTGGTGACTGCTTCAAAGTAGTCTATCAGATTTAGGAGACATGATCTGCCTTTTACAAACCCGAACTGGGCGGGGCCCAGAGTTTGGAGATTACCAATGTCTTTGTTTATAAGTTCCATGATGATACGTTCCATGGCCTTGCAGACCAGGCTTGTTAGGCTAATGGGGCAGTAGTTCCCAGGGTCCATTGTGGAGTGGGATAACCATCGCTGTGAGCCATTCAGTGAGCACAAAGCCTGAGGTGAGGCTATGACTGAATATGGGTAAGGAAAGTAGAGACTAAGCAGTACTCATTGAATAGGGTTGGGGTTTGATTTTTTGGAGACGGGTATTATTTTTGATGTTGTTGTTGTTTGTCTTTTGGCTTTTGCCGGTAAGGGGTCACCACAGCGGAACTTCAGTCCGCTAATGATTGGCAGTAGATTTTTTTACGAAACGCTGAGGTGCCAGCTCGATGCCCAACCTTCAATGAAGGCATGCCCATTTACACACGCATGTTTTTCGAATGCTACCCAACCGCGGGGAGGACATGCAGACTCCACACAGAAGGCACTCCCAAGCCAAGCCGTGAATCGAACGAGAACCTCTTGCTGTGAGGTAACAATGCTACCACCGTACCACCGCGGCAATCATGTTTTCCATATATTGGGCATATAGTTTTGTATTAAGCAAAGGTTGCCTAAATATATCATTTACTCCTGAGATTGGAATAATAAACAGTGAGAGAGGGTGTCTGTCCCTCCAGGCAAGTCAAGTTTTACATTTTCAAGGAGAGGTATAAAATATTTGGTTTGATCTTTTTTAAAATAGAAGAGGGGAATATAAAGGGTGGTAAGTGAGTGAAGTATGTCAGCTGATGGAGAGGAGGATAGAGAAGTGAGTCCTAAAGGTCTGAGGATGAGAGAGAAATGGAGAAGGAAGAGTAAGTATTGGGAGGACTTTTACAACCTGTTAACCAGTTGCATTGTTTATGGAAGTGAAACGAGTTTGATTGACATGTTCTCATAAAAAGGCTCTTATGCAATCTAATTGCTTCCTTGGAAAGACTTTTCAGGATGGTGTAGTGCTGTCTGATAGGAGTTGGGTCAGGAGTGCCATGCTTTCTCTCTGGGGGATAGGAGGATTTGGGGTTTGTTAGTGAGCCAGGTGTTTCTTCCTGGGCTGCTACAGTCTTGTGACTATAGGGAAGAAGGAGTCTTGCATATTAAACAGAAGTTGGGTGAATAAATGGGCAGCATTGTTCGGGTCTTAAGGAATAGAGAATATGGGCCCAGATGAGAATGGATAGATATGTTTACTGAAGAGAGTAAGGGTTGCTTTATTTATATACATTTTAATACTTTTCACATTTCCCTTTCATATTTACAATATTTACACTTTGTTTCTTATTAATTCCTTATCATCAGAATTGTATCACATCAACAGTAATTTCTTACTATCCAAACATCATTGGCAAAATTTTCCCTCATTTCTTTTACCTTTTAATTTTTCATTCTACCCCCATTAAACCTTCCATAACCTTATTTTTGTTTCAGCTGAGACATCTTCATCTTCTCTGTTATTTATTACACAATAATTAAGCATATTTGATTTTTCACAGCACCCATTGTGCAACAAATATTTTTTTCTATTTGCGATTTTCACATTTTCTTCCTTTTTCATACGTTCCATACAATATCACATTCATATTTATATCTCTGAATCCTTCCCATTTAGAGTTTTTTTTATTTTCTCCAAAACAGTTCATTCTTTTGACATTTCTAAAAAACCTCATTTTTGTAGTTTCTTCTTCATTACATTCATCACTTATCCTTACTTCCGTTACTTTATTTCATCTTAAGGTTTACTGGTAATTTGTCGACCACAGTTACGTCTAAACAAATGCTTTAGAACAATTCACACATCTTTTCATTTTCTTCTCATACCTTTTAACTTTTTTTTTAAATTCCTTCAGTGGATACAATGAATATTTTTCCATAATGATATCATTCTTTTCAGTTCCCATCAACTTCATTCACTTTTAACTTCCATAACTTAACCATATTTTCATATTCTTATCCTGTTTACAGCCGGTTTTCCCTTTTACGGACATATTTCACCTGTAATATATTGTCATTTTTGTTTCTCCCTCTTTTACATTCTTTATTACCGAAAACAATGCACTGAACCTAAGTACACTATAGTATATTTTAAATCAAGACTCATTCCTCCTTTTTATTATATATTACTCTGCTTCTAATTATTTTCAGTTTTGATTAACAAATAAAACTGAAAAACATCAACAACTTGCTCTTCATTTTAGATGGAAACCTTTGCACTCCTCCTGTTCATCAGTTTTCTTAATATATAAATATTTAATATATATGTACCTTTTAAACAAAAGGTAAGATAAATATTTTCCACAAAGATATTTTTATCCCTTACATTATTTATCTCCATTGTCCTATTATACTTTCATATTCTCTAAACTTCACTCCTATACAGTGGCGGCTGGTGACTTCAAATCAACGAAGGGCTGCAGGAGACAGCTGAATGGGTGGGGTCAATGGAAGGGGTGCAGCCAACTAGAAAGGGGAGGAGCTATGCTCAAAACCACAAAAACTAACTTTAATTAAATACGCTGCCCTGGGTGCCAAACCATCATTATGAGAGCCCAATCAAGACAAAATGAAGTGTAGAAGAATAAAAATATTTCAATGCACTGGCTGCATGACAGCTTACTTAATATCTAGATGAAACAAAAAGGTTGTGAGGCATGAAAAAATAAATTACTTTTTAAATACATTACTGGAATGCGAGTCAAAATCAAGTATAAAAAAAACAATCAGCACTCAACTCAAACCACTTCTCCTTGCACTGCAGTTCTAATTATAATTTATATTCAGCTTTATAAAAGTACCAAGTAACATGCTGAAAATAGAAATCTCTGTGATGCCCCCACTTGTAAAAATGTTTCTTATCCAAAAAAGATCTGCTCCCTGACAACTATCTACTTGTTTCATGGGGAAAACATGATCAAAGTACAAAATGAGAAGCAAACAAGAAACATGCTCAAGATACATACCTTAAAGGATTACTGTACAGGTTATGGACCACACATGATTGGCATTCTGTTTAGTTTACGGGTAAAGCCTGCAGAGATGACTGGAAGTCTCCAACAAGTGTAATGAGCTTCTTAAAATAATGCAATCCTGTCCTTTATTACAAATACTGTCATATGCATTTCAATACCCAAGGCTTATACATTATCTAGTTAAATATTCTCTGCATGGCAACAACAGAAAGGCTTTCAATTTTGGCAATTCTTTAACAGTATGCTTATTAAAGCTTACTTGCATCTTATGATCTCAGACAAGCTTACCTGATGGTCATTAAAGCATTGCTACTTAAACACAGAGCAACAGGCACTTTGAGTAATAAGCATAAATCAACAGTACAAAAATATGACAGAAACCACACCATTCTGCAAAATCAAAGACAGATGAAAAGCCACTGTAGTACTTGTGTCTACCTTGGATGGGGGGATAGTCTGCACATTTACATTGCATAACTACTCCTTGTCTTGCTTGGACACATCCAGAGTCACTACATGGGGGAGTGAGGTGCAACAAGTATGTCACAATTTGAAATGTCTCTGGCTGACTGTGATGGCCCTGACACATTTGTCATACCTCTCAACCTCAGAGCAAGAAATCTGGACAAAGCCATACACAGAAGTGGGACAAAGGCCCAAAAATAAGGACATTTTTAAATATTGCTCTAATAAACTTAGAAAGATAATAGAATAGGTCTTGCATTAGTGTAAATTTTCTGAAGGGTATGAAATCTGAAACTCAAATGTCTGTCATTATTTTCTAACTTCAGTCTTTAACTGATTTGTCACTAATTTGCCAAAAAAACCCAGAATTTTATGAAAAAATTGACCAAAAATGTGATGCAAAAATATAAAATAGCCACACAATACAGCTGGGAACCTGTCAAATAATGGGCACTTTAATATTAGTACTACTAACTTGAGCAGCTGACAAAATAAAAGACTCTACATGCATTTCTGAAATAAAAGTAATCTATAACTCTGATTATTACAGTTATTTCTTAATTGTAAACCCTCTATGTTTTCTTCCAAAATTGCTATTTTGCGGAGGGCTTATTAGAGGGAAGAGCAACATTTTGAGCCAAAATCAGGGACAGTTGAGAGGTTTGGCTATGCCTAATTCTATAAAGCAATTTATTTGCATGTACCTCTCAACCTGTTAATGCAATAAATCTGGACAAGGCCAAATATATTGGGGGAACATATAAACAGTATTAAAAATTGCTCTTGTATAAACTGAGACAGTTGATAGAATAACAGGTCTTACTTTAGCATGCACTTTTCTGAAGGTTATGAAGTCTGAAACTCAGTGTGTCATTATTTAGTGACTTAATTCCTAAATGATTTGCCATAAAAGCACAAATTTTATGAGGAACAAACCAAAAATAAGACGGAAAAATCTATTCATTCTTTGAAAATCTGGACAGTTGGGAGGTATAGTTCAGCTGGGGCTGTCTTTGAGTTTGCCGCCCTTCCCCTCACAAAATCATGGTTGAATGGAGCCTCCCCCCTGCAGCCATTCCAATGATCCATTACTTGGTTATTTCACTCCATTTACCATAAACACTAATGTGCATACTGCTTTACTTCTATGATGATTTGGACTTCATTTGAAAGTTTTATTTTGCATTTTACAGCACAAACACTAAGACATCTGATAAACAAAGCAATGCAGTCTCACAATGAAAACAGACTTAGCATTAAAACTTCTCTGCCCTTGAAACTCACATTCGTTGAAACAGCATTGAAACCCACATTAATTGAAACAGCATTGAAACCCACATTCAAAGAAAATACATTTCGCCAGTGGCAGATAAAGATTAATTTTTGGGATGTTTTCAAATCATAGGCCCCTTGCATATGAAACATACATGTGCTCTTTAATGCACTTTCCTGATTGTACTAAATTATATTCCTTGTACAATACAGTACAGTTGTTAGAGGGTGTTTTACATTTATTGTTTTGAACATTTTTCCAGTAAACAATGAAAGAAAATGCATGCAGCCATAATGACAAAACTGCCCAGTTCAGAACATTTCCATCATAAAAGTCTACTCAAACTTCTACAGTCCATTATCAGTAAATATGCACAATTCTACAGTCCACCATTATCAATAAATATGCAAAATTCTACAGTCCACCATCAGTAAATATGCACAATCTCTGAAGAAGTAAGTCATCTAAATAATTCCACATTAAAGAAATCTGTAACTAATGAAGAGGTTGCTGCTAGCAAACACCTTTATATTTCATGGTTTCATCGAAAAATAAAGTGTCTGTTGCCCCTGAGGAATAAATTGCCTATATTACATAAAAAAATGATAAGCTAGTAATATTGCAATAGGAAATGGATGGCAAACTGATAACAGGCTCATAGTTAGTATCTTCGCCAAAGAGGACATTCTCAGTACAGCAACATCCACCCCTTGTGGGAGTAGAACCCACAGCCTTATGCATCAAAAGCAAGTACACAACCTGTTGTGCTATTAACAATGCAAGCAGACTTAGCATAGGCAGCACTAAACTTCTCTTCCCCTGCAGCTCTCAGCTCCTTGCAACATCTGCTCAATACTCAACTGCATCTCAACTTCGCAGCACAAGAAATCTGGAAAAAGCCAACACTTATTGGGGGGGGGAGGTCAAAAGCCCAAAAACCAGGGACACATTAAACATTGCTTGTATAATCTTGATAAGTCGCTAGAATAAAATGCTGTGTTACCACCATACATTTTACTGCCAAGGTCCCTGAGCAAAACAGTCAGAGCAACATACCACTACGCCAAATCAGCTGCTTTGTGAAAGAGAAATGCTCTGTTACCACCATACATTTTACTGCCAAGGTCCCTGTGCAAAACAGTCAGAGCAACATACTATGCCAAATCAGCTGTTTTGTGAAAGAGAGGAAGACTGAAACTTAAATAGCTATCATTTAGTGAATTCAGTTCTCACCATAGCAGTCAACTTCTTAGCACAAAACACCTGGACAAACCCAGTAATGAGGGAATACAGCCCTCAAACATAATCAGTGAATTCAGTTCTTGCTATAGCTCTCAACCTTAGCACAAAAATCCTGGACGAAGCCAATAATGGGGGAATACAGTCCCAAAAATAGGGACAAATTTCAAATATTCATCTTATAAACTTAGAAAATTACTGGAATAAAATGTTGTGTTACTTTGTATTTTCTGAAGAATATGAAGTCTGAAATTCAAATGCCTGGTAA
Source organism: Protopterus annectens (assembly GCF_019279795.1). Lineage (NCBI taxonomy): Eukaryota > Metazoa > Chordata > Ceratodontiformes > Protopteridae > Protopterus > Protopterus annectens. The sequence continues at coordinate 526,358,277 of NC_056743.1, forward strand.
TTTTACTTCTGATGGAACAAAAACAATTTTCAGCAGAGGCCCAGGGAGAAATACTGCAGACAAATGTCTTTGTAAAATGGCAAGACACCAGAGCAAATCCACACAAACACAGGGAGGAGATGCAGACTCCACACAGAAGGCAACCCAGCCAAGAATCAAACCAGAAAACTTATAGCTGTAAGGCAACAATGCTACCACTGCTCCATCAAATATGTAAGGAATTAAACATTCAGAAACCTGAAGTCTGAAATTCAAATGCCTGTCAATTCTATTTAACATTTGTTAACCAGGACAGTCTGACTTGGAACAAAAAACTATTTTCAGCAGAGGCCAAGGAAGAAATAATGCAGACATGTCTTTGTAACATGGGAGGACACAAAAGCAAACCCACACAAACACAGGGAGAAGATGCAGACCCCACACAGAAGGCACCCCAGCCAAGAATCAAACCTGAGAACCTGCAGCTGTGAGCCAACAATGCTATCACTGCACCATCAAATATCAAGCATTTAAACATTTAGAAACCACAGATATTATGAGGAACAGAACAGATCAAATATGAGGCAAACATCTGGAAATTTTTTACAAATGATGGTGGGTAGGGAATTCAGTCCTTTAACACCTACATACAAGGTACAGGGTTCAAGCCTGAGGTATTTCCTACCACAGCACCATGAGTTTGCTCTAGCCACCAGTATATGTTCCCCTTGCCACCAATATGCTCCCCTTGCCGCTGATATCCACTTTGCCTGCTTACCTTGCCAACGAGCCAAATAACTGCTCCCTTGCCGCCAGTATTCCTTGTGCGATTGGTCCATCCCAAACAGTCCAAATCTGCGATTGGTCCAGCTTGCTGCTGCTGCAGTCTAGAGTGCCTCCATTATGTGACATCACCACCGCACAGACTGCTGGGCATCTTGGGGCTGAGATGCCTTTCCCCCTCTCTAGACTGCTGAGAAAGCAGTCTGAGTGTGTGTGCACAATTCTGGGAATTTACTGTTTTAGTTTTTGTGTTTCTCTGTTTTATTTTTATTTGTTTTTTAGGTGGGAGGGCTGCAGTCCTATAGCATGAGCTGCTCCTGCTCCTATACATTTATTTCTCTGCTTGTATAATACAACTCATTAATTTCTTAATTTCCTCAAATCCCTTACTCTTTAATGGATTTAACTGTAATCCATATTTTTAACAATTTCTCAAACTTTAACACAGTCTCACTCATCCACCCCCTGCATTTAGCCACAATAGTGAGGTAATTTGCAAATTACAAACAAATGAGTATTACAGTTTCTTTCTCCATCACACTCATAGATGTATGTATTAAAAGTATTCATTACCAGTGCTAATAAACGCATTCACAATGGACATCCTTGCTTAACCTCTCTTTTTGAGATGTATTCTGGTCTTCCATTCATCCATTTTTATAACATATTATTGTAAGTCACATTTTTTTTATATCCCATATACATCAGAACTTGCCCTGTCAAATGCTTTTGGTACTTCAAATCACTAGTCTTACCTCTTTATCTTTCAAAATAATATCTACCACTTTTTTTTACCATTACTGACATTTCTTTCAGTACTTTTCCTTTTGCACCACAGATTCCACCCCCTATAAATTAATAATTTTATTAAGATCATGCTAAAAGGAATGCCAGAAATATTGGATTAGTCTGTATTTCCCAATATTACCAGTCTCCAATTTTATGTACTTATGTTTAATTTTTTTGTATAAATTTAATGACCTCAATGCATCTCTTCTTTTATACTTTTTCATGCCATTTATTTAATGTTATTAAACATTTTTTTTAATTTTCATTCATCTTTTTATAGTATCCATCACTTAGTACATTCAGCCTTAGTGCTGATTCCACCCCTCTTTCTCATTTCTTCTAATTTTCTCATGTTAATATCCTTTTTGTAGGCGTACATTAACATGTTCAAATATTCTTTTCACATTCTACTTTTCTTCTTTTATTACTTTTTCACACTTTTTGGCAATCTCCATTATTCCACTTTGCCTATATTTTATAATACCTTTTCTACTAATATTGCATTAAAAAAATGCTTACAGTATCTGACACTTCCTTTTTTCCAGTTATTCTATTGGAAATAGGCTGTATTTTGCCTTCATGCACATCCAGTATTACCCATACTTCCAATCTCCATGTTCAAACATTTATGTTCATCATACATATTTCCTAACTTCATGCAATTTGCAGCAAACAGAAAGAAACCAAGTCATTTTACCTCTATCGTTAGTTATAAACAGCACATTCAACTATCTTTTTAATTGCTTTCTTAAGTTTTGAAACACATTAATTCTGTGTTCACTATCTTATTCATTCCTCCATATCCACTCCTTTTCTCCCTTCATTTACAAGAATACTTCTTCTCAACATCAATCAAACCATCCTTTTCCAGATGTATGTCATTAAAAAGCAAAATTGCATAATCCTTCCTACCTGTAATAGGTGATGTTCAAATTCCTCACTGCTTCAGTGCCATTCTGGATTATTTGTCATGGTGAAGAGTATTGACCAGCTTTCGAAAACTCAGAATTCCATCAATCTCTCTTGCTGTGACAGCTGATCGGTAGGGCATATCCCGAGGCTGATGGCTTCAACTGTAAGAGAAAATGAGTGTCAGGCTTTTTCACTTTCACAAAGAAGGAGAGGTTAATACCTGAAGCCAGAAGTATCTAACAAGAGTAGATGTACAGCCAATAACAATTCCATATGCAATCTAATTCCAACAGCAATGGAATCAGATATGTTGAAACCCACCAACTATGTAAAATATGGGGTGGCAGATGGGTGCTGCCACTAAGGTGGTGAGGAATTTAATTACATACTGTGACAGAAATCAGAGCTAAAATGGCAGATGAAACTCAATGTTCATAAGCAGCAAAGAATTAAGTCCAGTTTTTCAATCAAAATCATCTTGTCCTTAGAAAGCTCCACCATAAAGCCTTCTAGTGACTTTGCAGCAAGGATACGGGCATTTAAGTATGGACAAAATGTTTAAAACCACATCTCATATGGCTATGAACTTCTGTGACAATTCTGGTCCATGGTCTGTTTTTACTATACTTCCCATGCTGGTTTAACTGTCTGTTCATGGACTTTGTACACAAAAAAATTCTACTACCTTTTCACACAATATTTCTGTGGGTTATTGTATGCTTAATATAATTTCTCTGATCCATAAATAATAATGAATATTCTGACACCTTTCTTTTATGTTTCAAAACATTTTAAGTGTTATTTAAACAATATCATAGTAAGGTTCAGAAGAGTTTTTCAAAATATTATATACAAATTTTCCTCTATACTCATCGTAAAAGCTGCTCATTTCAAATGTAAGGAAGGTCTCAAGTCGGCTTAATGTATTTACCACCTCTACCAAAAGATGTGAAAGTGATAATTATTCCACCCAACCGAGTCTTTGGAAAAGAGCCAACAATATCTGTTTGGCTTTGTGTTTCTTGCATTTCAAAATGCTACATACAATAAAACCAAAGCACCTGGCATATACAAAGACTGTGGAAATTTTATATAATATTTTGAGCACTTTCTCTCAATAAATGCATTTTGAACTTCTTCAGAAAATACAGATGTTAAACAAACATTTAAATACCAATTTGTAATCACATGCCTTATTAATGTCACATGCAGCATACAACCAATACAACCAAAAATACAATAAAAAACCAAAACACCTGGCATATTCAAAGACTTTGGAAATTGTATATAATATTTTGAGTACTTTCTCTCAATAAATGCATTTTGAACTTATTCAGAAAATACAGATGTTAAACATTTAAATACCAATTTGTAATCACATGCCTTATTAATGTCACATGCAGCATACAACCAATACAACCAAAAATACAATAAAAAAAAAAACAGAAGTAAATGTTATAATTTCATTTTAGATGGAAGAGATTTCAAATAAACTACTAGAATTTTAAATCAAATTTCAATTTTTTTAACATCTAAAATGTTGTTTGGATCCCCTGTTCTTAAAAACACTAAATATAAACTTATTAAAAAGTAATGAAATATTGTAGTGTTCTTTGCTAAAGGACTTTTTAAAAATTCTTATTTATGTCTGTCACATGCTCCTTAATATGTTCCCCAAACCTCCTTTTTGTCTTACCCATGTAAATAAATGTACAACTACTACAACAAGCAATGTAAACTATAGGAGTACTATGACAACTGAAAAAAATAAAACAAATTCTCCTCTATGTAGCAAAAACACACATTTACCTTAATTTATAAATTTGCAACATTTGCATTGTTTACAAGGGTTGACCTATCAGTATTGATTGTATGATTACCAGTACATTCCCCATAAACTACTTTACTTAAATGGAAATTTTCCAGTACAATTTTGCAATTATTAATATTTTTAATTTGACTGCAATCTAACTGGGGCACTAAAATTATCTCTATTGGTGTTTCTTGGTTATTATCAAGGTTCATCAAACCACCCTGTATAATGGGCTTAAAATGGCACACACCACACACACACACACACACACACACACACACACACACACACACACACACACACTGACTACTTCCTCATCTAATCCATTCACCATACCTTGTTTGTAACCCCTGTCCAGAAACAGTTCAGTCAAGAAGTGAACTACTTGTATGAAGTCATCTTGTATAGTTGTTAAACTTGAAACCCTCACCAATTCTACCTTTATGACTTTGCTGTTCATAAACTGCATACTATTAGTGTACACCTCAGTTATTCATGAAAGTATGTTTTCTGTAAAGATTACTATCAAACCCATGGTTTACTGTGCCCATAATTAAGGTAATATCTAAATAATTCACTCTATGACTATTTTCTCCTACTATAAATTTTAAAAAGGAGGATGTGTTAACTTCATTTACAAAATGATTTAAAGTTACTTTGCCATTCCAAATAAGAAAAATAAATCAATGAAATATTTCTAAAAAAACACATACTTAAACAAAGGATGTTTATATGAAAAATAAAGTTCCCAATAAAGCATAATTACATGCTTTTAATTTGATAAATATTTTTGTCAAATTTAAAAAATATTTTTTTCTGTAATAAATCCATGAAGACACAGTGTACTGATGTCACTATTAGAAATGTTGGTGGTTTCACTGAGTACTTCCCTAAAATTAACCTGTTTTCCTTCCTGTGGAACACTAGTGTATAGCCATTGTCCAAAATTAATGCATTGTTTTGTTCTGTTTAACTCAAAAATGCTAAGTAAATCAAGATACCGAGAGTCTTTTACTTAGTAGCGTTTTGAACTATGAGATTTAATATACTGTTAAAATAAATGCTCAAAAGTTCAGTTTTATAACTAACAGAGGGAACAATTGGATGTAAAGACAGACTTTTTCATCCTTATGAATTTTGGGAACCCCAAATAACTGCCCTAGTTTAGCAGTTTCCATAGTTAAAAAAATATATAATTAAATATATATACAACCATAATGGAATAATTAAAGTAAAACATAGTCTACAAAAACATACCTGTCTTGGACAAAATTCATGTTCATAAGTGGTTACTAGGCTAATGGCCCTAGGGCCTTTACAAGCCTAGCCATATAAAAATCCTAAGTATCCCTATTGACCAAATTTAGATGGTCATTGTTTTCAGAGCGATACTGTAATCAGCACTGACTGCCCCTGTCCTGGCAGTCATGTCGCCCCTGAGGGATATGGATGCCACCCCCAGAATGAATTTATGGTCACCCATCCAGTTGTGAAGGCTGCACTTGAATAGGTTCATTGAGCAGCTCTGCTTCAAATGGAGTTGGAGTTTATTTGAGATGAGTGGTAATCACTGAGAGACATATCTGTCTCCAGCATGTGCTGTTTATGTTACAGGCTAGGTTGAAATCTCTGAAGTGAGCTATTCTTGTCCCATCTGATTTGTGGATGTGCAGCAAACCCATTAGGGTAGGGCCTGAGACTGCTCTGTAGGCCAGGCACAGGTCGCTCTCAGCAGCCTGTATGATACAGAGTACAGTGACAGGGCTTTCAGTCTTTCCATGCAAGTTATATTTTGGAGGCCCAGGATTCCCTTGGTAAAAAACCTCTTTGGCCTCTGCAGGTGTCTTGTGAGGAATATACAGAAGAGAGTATTGTACTCAATTAGTGGTCTGATAAGGGTCAAGTACAGTGGAGCTATAACCTCCCTGGTGTTGGATGTGATGAATAATGTAGAATGCATTTCTTACCACTACAGATACATTGTGATCAAAGTTTAGATTGCTATCAATACCACTGAGTTTGAGCTTAGTGGAGTGCTATATATATCACAATTAGCTACTTATTTGCCAAAGGGAATAATGAGACATTTTTTTGTGTTAAGCTTCAGTCCATGAGTTTGGCACAAATCATTTGTCTGCATCAGCCCTTTCTGTAATATGTTAACATCATTGGGGGATTCTATGATTGCACCCAGTTTACAATCATCTACAAACTTCTACCTTTGCTTGGACTTCAGAGAAATAGATTCCAAAAAGTAGATGGCCCAGCACAGATCCATATGGCACCCCACTGGTAACTGGTCTACTGGTGGAGGTGGACTCCCTAATTGTGACAATGTGTTTTCTGCCAATGATCCAATTTCCTACCTATTTAGTAATGTATGGGTGAGCTGAATGAGGGGTTGTGTCAAAAGCCTTGGCTAAATTGAGGTAGACAGTATGTAACATTTTGCCTTCATCCAGGGCTTTGGTGACATTTGCAAAGCCATCCACCAAGTTAATAAGAAAGATCTACCCTTGACAAAGCCAAACTGGGTTGGGTCAAGAGTTTGAAGGTCGCCTATGTCCTTGTGGATAAGGTCCATGATGATTCTTTCCATGGCCTTGCGCAGCTAAGGCTGGTCAGGCTCATGTGTGGATAGTTCCCAGGGTCAGTTGTTGGACCCCCTTTGTGAAAGGGGATTACTGTTGCTGTTTTCCACTCTACTTGGACCAGGCCAGTTCTCAGGCTATGGTTAGACAGAGTGCCAAGTGTTTCTTCTATGTCTTGTTTTAGATTATTTAGTAGGGAGCCTGGGATGTTGTCCGGTCTCAAAGAGGCTATGTTTGTGGCCTTGAAGACAGCTTGTATGAACTGTTCCTTTAAGGTACTTGGTAGAGGACTGGTGTCTGGCATGATTTGGAGTATGTCAGGTGGGGGCGAGGGGGTGATTTTATTTCCAAATAAGTTGGCGAGCAGTTTGGCAATTTCTTCTGTTTGAGTATGAGTGGTACCATTTAATAAGATATCTGATTTGCTTGTTCAAGCTGTGTAGGGTATTCTTTCTATGTTGAGTTAATTCCTTCTTGTTCTTAGATATCAGTTTATTTCTTTTGTTGTCTAACTTTTTTATACTTACAGTCCACCAAAGTGGCTAGTTCTTTCAAAAAGACCCGGTTTTGTTCCTGTTAGGTATAGCTGTGTCAATGCATTTGTTTAAGTGGCTATAAAGGGCAATTGTGTATTCTTCAGTATGGGAGACACTGTTGTCTATTTTGTTAGGGACTTTGAAACTTTTTATAACATCGGTTAGTAGGTGATAGTTTGCTTTGAAGAAATTCTTCAGTTTTTTTACTCCTGTGGGGGGTGTCAGGTTTGATCTCAACTTCAAATGAAATGGAAATATGGTCTGAACTTACTAGGGAGGACCACAAACAGGGGGTAGTGCAGTGACCCCCCCCAGATGTTGGTGAGAATTAAGTCCAAGACATTTGAGCCCCTTGTGGGGGTCTGGACCAGATGTTCCAGAACACTTGAATTAAAGTCCTGGAACCTCTTAGTGACCATGTTTATGCTCTAGTAGGTTTCTCAATCAATGGAGAGATGAGTTGAAATCTCCCATGGTCAGGGCATTGGGCTATATGCTGAGTAACTCTAGGAAGTCCAGGTAGGTGGTGTGCTTCTCCTTGTTCATGGTGGGGGTCCTGTAGCTAGCGATGATGTGGAAGGGTGTTTTTTCTATGGTTAATTGGACCTAAAGTAGCTCAAGAAAGTCGTACTGTTTCACTAGTCTTGAGGTGTATTTGGATTTGATGAAGATGGCTACACCTCGACTTTGGTTCTTTCATGCTCATTTTAGGGTCTTAATGTGTGAAAGGCATAGCCTTGTATGGCCAAGGAGCTCACAAGCAGCCTTGCACCAACTGTCTGTGACTGCAATAACATCGGCATCTTCCAAGGTGAGGAATGCTTCTAGGGAGTACAGTTTACTGTTTAAGTTCTTAGCATTAAGCAGCATGACCTTGAGTTTGTCTTTAGTTAATTTCTTTATGTTGGAAGTTTTGTTGTTTGGACATTGCCTAAAAAAGGCACTTTGGGGGAGGTAAGCATCTTTCCCAGTATTCTAAAGCCTTGAGGAGACAGGTGAAGGCCAGCTCTGGCAAAGCAGTGCAGACTGTTGACCATGTCTTCCCAGGCAGACAGATACTGGATCCCCCTAGAGTGACACCTGAAGCTAAGCCAATTATTGAAATCAGTCATTTTTGTCTGCACTGTGGCATCATTCTCGGTAAAGGTAGAATGCTGCTTAAGGCTAGGGACATACCTGCCTAGGACACAATCTGAGAATTCGGTCATGTCTCTCTTTATAAAGTCCAGGGAGGCACATCTCAAGCCATTTCCATCAACATTTACTTTGACAAAGTCATAACGGTAATTGTTGCTGAGCGACTTGAGTGTGTGTGTTATTTGAATGACCCTAGTGTTTAACAGGCAGCTGACTGTGCGTGTCTCAGTATTGAGTCAGCTAACACTATATCATTTGGTTTTGAGGTGTTTTACCTTAGTGGCTTAATTGCTGAGACACTGAAATGTATGTCATGTCTGAATCTATACACAGCAGTGCTAAACCCCATTCGTTGGTGCACAGCTACACACAAAAGCTGTGCTTAAATACAAACAAAATTTAACAGTTTTAACACTGACTAACCAATGGGAAGCCAAAAACTGAGCCTTTTTCCAATAATCCCCATCTCAGATGGGTCCTGGGTTGCACACCTTTGCCACAAGGGTGCAGGAGGGCCTTCTTAATGTAGGATGGCTGGTTTTAGTGCTCAATATATGCCAAACAGTCTAGATTCAGCAAATCTGCATGTACGCTATGGTATGACATACAGTATTACTAGGATTACAAAGTGCAGAAAATAACAGTCAAAGCAGCAACAATAGTGAAAAACAGTTAACTTGTCTATAAAACTCTGGATCCGACAATGTAAGTCTGATGTTTCAAACAATCATTTGTATCCATTAAAACCAACTCATTTCACTTAACAGCTTTCATAATGCACACTTTTTGATCATGTGTTAAAGCTGACAAGGCTTTATGTTCTTAATTTTTCCCATTAAAATATATGTAAATCTTTTGTCCTAGTAAGTGTCTTATGTCTTCTAACAATGTTCCATAAAAATACTTAAAGTGCTAGATAGAGGAAGGATTGAAAGTACTAAGCTTTTCATAGTAAATTGATTCAGTATACATATCAAAGTCTTTCAAGTTGTTGAATGCAAAATTTAAATTTAGTTTTCTAGCAAACATCCTTAACATGATGAGCTATTCTGCTGAATTATTTGTTTTAGCTGGAATGAATGACATAACTTTCAACAATGAGGTAGTCAAAGTGTTTGTTATTGGAGCAGATCCATCCGCAGATCCTTCCATCCATCCATTTTATAACCCTTTTTCCCATTTTTTGCTGGTGGGGTCGGGGTGTGACTTCAACAGTGACAATCATCTCAAGCCAAGGTTTACACTGCTGGGTGGTTATCCCTGCCATGGTAGTTCATCTGTACCACTCACTCACACACACACACACCCGCACCTATGGGCAATTTAGAGTGGCCAATCCACCTACTGCATATCTTTGCAATGTGGGAGGAAACCAGAGCACCTGGAGGAAACCCACATGACAATTGGGAGGACATGCAGAGTCTGCAAAGAAGGCACCCCAGCCAAGAATCAAACCAGAGATCCTCTTGCTGTGAGGTGACAATGTTAACCACTGCACCACCGCAGCCACCCTAAGATTTATTATTTTATTATTTATTAATGTAAAATGTGCACTTTCATCTGTGAAATTCTTTCCCTCATCCTCTTTTCCTCTGGTGATTCTGATATTTTATATTCAGCTGTCTGCTGTTCACCAACTCTCCCCTCTGTCATTAAAATGTTTGAATTCTCTCTGCTCACCAGCCTGGATGATATCTGTAATGCTGGCTACAGGTCTTCTTGTGCTAAAAAAATGCCTTCCTCAGTGTTTTCCACTGTGGGTGTTGCCCTTTTTAGCCTACTGGGTTTCAACTTTAGAAAGTATGCTTTACCATTGTTGTATGCTTCTTCATCTCTTTTTAACTTTTTGTCTTGGCAACAGTACCTGCAACAGGTCTCTCAAATTTAACATGCAGGGCAATAAGTTTGGCTTCATACACAGGAACAAGTGGATTTTGTGTGATCTGAAGATCAGTCTCCATAATATCTTTTGTTAATTTACCAACAACAGCGATGTTGTGCCTTCCCATGATTTTCATAAATTTTCACCCAGTCTCATTAGATAGATCTACCAGCTCAGTAAATTCTGGATATATTTCTGAAATGCCATTTGGAAATGTGTTAATTCTTAAACACAAAAGCATCTGTTTCTTTTTGATGCATTGGCCAAAATACAAATTATCATAAATTAAGGATTTAAGGGATACCAGTAACAAACTGCTCACTAGTCCAAAGGGAGATGAAAGGAATACTTCCAGCAGCTTCTGAATTAAGAAAATCCCACAGAAGCTATACTACCCCAGACACAGCCTACAGTGGGAAATGAGGAGGTGCCCACCACAGTAGTATTAAGAAGAGCAGAAGAGCAACAAGTAAAATGAAGTCGCGGAATGCAGCAGGCTCAGATGAGCTCACAGCAGATATGATCAAGAAATTGGTTGAGATAAGGGAGAAATGGCTCCTGAGGGTACTCATAGCAGTATGGAGAGAAAGACCTATCCCAGATGACTGGAGAATAAGAATACTCATGCCAGTGAGTCATAACCGTGGGCAATATAGATGTATCAAACTCCTGTCACACTGCATGAGAGTTCTGGAGAAGGTAACTGATAAATGAATACACAGAGCAGTAGAAAGTGAGATGGGAAATGAGCAGTTTGGATTCAGATCAGGTTGCAACACAACTGACCCAATGTTTGCAGTGAGACAGATGTTTGAGAAGAAGCTAGAAATGAGAAGAGAGCTTAAATGCCCATTCCAGGACTTGGAGAAAGCATATGAGAAGGCCCCAAGGAAGGTGATTTGGGCAGTTTTGTTGTGGTTCAAAGTCCCAGAAACACTGGTAGAATTAGTGCAAGCTATAAACAAGGACCCGATGACTCAAGAACAAACAGTGTTCAGTCTTGCAGAGGGGTTCCCAATGGGGTGGGTATGTATCAAGGTTCAGCTCAGAGCCCACTACTGTTCATACTGGTGGCAGACTACATTAGCAAAGAGGTTGGAGATGACAAATCAACAAAGTTGTTGTATGCAGGCAATGTGGCATCACAGGCAGACTCTGCACAAAAACTAAAAGGAAATGCATTGGTATGCAGGTGAAGGTTGAGTAGTAATGCAAAATGTAAATCTGTAAGAAAGAATGAGCTTGGCATACCATGGCTGGCCCCACGTAGATAACTATCAATAAAACAGCCACTTTAATAAAACAAAATAGGTGAGCACTTTTTCAGTGAAAATAATGCTTCTTCCAGACCAATATAAAACAGTGAAAAACATGACAAACGTATTTAAAACATACATTGACCAATCAATTTGCAAAGATAAAATCACATGTACATGAGATTCATTCAAAAACACAGTCTTTCATTCATAAAACACTAACAAATCAGGTCAATGCCTCAGACCATGGGCTTGATGCAAATGGCTTCACTCAAGCCAGGGAAACTATCGGCTTTCAAACATATGACCCATCTCAGTTCTGGGCATTCTGTCATATTCTCATCACCACCACCCCTTATATTTTCATTGATCACTTCTAAAGCTGTAAATTTAAAAGCATGATTAATCATCAACATGTTTTGTTAGGGCATAAGTGAATTTACCATTACTGATATCCCCTATGTGGTTCAAAATTCTGTCCTTAAATGGACAATTAGTCTTTCCAATGTAGAAATAGTCACAAGCTAAACACTTAGCATAATAAACTACATTCTTCATCCTACAGTCTGCATAAAAACCAAAGGAAACTTTATAATTCAAAACCTGATACTCAATAAAGCTACTAATCCATGTATAATTACAGGCATTGCAAGATCTGTAGGGAAAAGTACCCTTATGATCTGACAGTACTGAACTACGTTCAGAATGTCTGTAACACAACTGTTGTTTCAATGATGTATTATTTCAAAACAAAAACTTTGGTATGGAACCTACCAAGTCTCTTAGAGATTCATCAGCCATTAACACCAGACAGTTCTTCCTAACAATATCACATACAGTCCAAATGTTACTGGAGTAAGTAAAGACTACTCATGGGCAAGAACAATTAAGTGCCAGTCCTGTCAGTGAAGAATGGTTTGGTGACAGTGGGCATAATTCATTAGCAGCTTTCTGTATTTCTGTGCTGGAATATCCTCGAGCTACAAAATCCCTGAATACAGCACTTAAGACCTCTGCAGCTGTCTCGTCATCACTGTGGATCCCCATAGATCTAAGCAACTGACCTTTAAATTCCTGGCTACATGCCTAGGGTCCATACTGGTTTTATATATATATTGTTCTTCTTGCAAGGCTTTTTGTATTTCTTAGTGGCAACATTGCCTAGGGCATCTCTGCTAACTGTAAAATCCAGGAAATCAATAGAATCCTTCTAAAAATTCAAAGTAAAGTTGGAGGGGACAAATCAACAAAGTTGCTGTATGCAGGTGATTTGGCATTACAGGAAGACTCTGAGCAAGAACTTCAGCATAGGGTAGGGGAGTGGAGTGTAAACCTGAAGGCACAAGGGATTAAACTGAGTACAGGTAAGACAGCTTTAATGGCAGCAAATGGGGGAAATCCGAAGAAGATGAAAATTGAGATAGAAGGGAAAACAGTGGAACAGGTTAACAGTTTCAAATTATCTGGGAGGGGTGGTTGAGGAAAAGGAAAGGTTGACTGAAAAGATCAAGGCTAGAATCAGAGGAGATGGTGCCAACTGGCACAGGGAATCTGAGTAGTATATGAAGAATGTCAAATAATCTGAAAAGAAAGGTATACAAAACAGTGGTAGTACTACTGTATGGTATAGAAACCTGGGCAGTAAAAGCAGAGCAGGTAATGAAACTGGGGATTAAGTGCTTGATACATGTGTTAGGACACACAATATGGGACAGATGAAGAAAAGATGATGTAAGAGTAGAAGCCAACATAACTCCAGATGTAGAGAAAGTCAAAAATAACAGATTACGGTGGTTCAACACATGTGCAGGAAAGCAGAAGACAATCTGGGAAAAATGATTTGGGACAGACAGGAAGAAGGCAAAAGGAAACAAGGGTGTCCAGCAAAGAGGTGGATGAATTGTGTGACAGAAGACCTGTGACAGTCAAGCATGAGTGTCAAAGAAGGTAGGAGAGTGGCATTGAATGGGGAGAGATGGCAACAAGTGACATGACACCACAATCCCATGTAGAAAATGAAAAAAAGGGGTTGATGATTGCAAATTGGTATTTAAATGTTGTTTTAACATCATCTGTTTATTTCTGATGAAGTTCAAAAATGATTATTGAACGAATGTGCTCAACATATTGGGTAAATGGTTTGTGGTCTTAAAATAAAACTGAAATACCTAGTATATTGTAAGTTTATAGTTTTGACTTGGTCCCATAGGACCAGCCTTCATTTTTTAATTAGTTTTTAATGTTCTATCTAATACTCCCTATAAAAACTACTTATTTCAAAATTAAGGGAGTTTGCAAAATGTCTCAAGTGTGATTGGTGGCTATTTTCACCTCATATAAAAAGATCTGAAGAGGATAACAACTTCACCCCACTGTATATAAAAATGACACCAAGATCTTTTTGCATTTGTGTCTTGCCTGCTGCATTTTATTTTTATTTTAATTTATTTATTTTACATTTTCTGACCAGGAAAATCCGACTGGATGCATGTCCATTTTCAGCAGAGGCCTGGGGAGAAACGTTCCACAGTTAAATTCAAGCAACATTATAAGTCATACAGAAGCTTTCAAGTTACAAAGTAGCAGACTTAACATTGACAAGTAACATTATTCAAGCTTAGTTCAGGTTAACATAGAACAAAACTTAACATAGATCAGTGTCAAGGCAAAAGAAGCTTCAGGTTTAACATAATTACATAGATAGTACACACATTTTCAGTTTTATGTTAAGATATTACATAATGGTGATCACTGAGTAGAATAAAATAGTGAACAAGTTGGCCAAGTAGGTAGGTGGGGGAATATTAACAGGGGGGAGACAGAGTAGGTTGACTGGACAGCAGGTTAGGTGTGAGAAGCTGGAAAGTGAAGTAGCTAAGTATATAGTATGAGTAGAGGTATAGAGGGAGAGTACTAGTTAGTGGGTAGATAGCATAGTGATCTGACAGTGATGCATGAGTGTTAAACTAAGGGGAGGTATTAGCGCTGAAATTGGAAGGAAGCTAGAAATGCTGCATTCATTGGAGATGCAGCTGAAGTTAGTGGGCAGGGGGAAGCAGGGGTGTGGAGGAGGGAAGGTCAGCCAGGTAGGGAACGTGCAGATCCATGAGTACTTTAGGTGTTCTTTCAGGAGTCTTTTAAATATGGCCTTTGAGACTGCTGAGGTAATAGAGGTGGGTAGAGAGTTCCAAATTTTGCCTATGTAGTTAGGGAAGAGGGAGCCCCTCCTGCCGTGCTGCTGTTTTTTTTCTTATGACCTTAATTAACTTCTCTTTAAAAGAGCAGAGTTGTCTGGTTTTAGCTTTTGGCTCTAATAGATTAGCCAGAGATGGGGTTTTGTCTGGGAATAATAAGAGATTGTGGGCAAAGGATAGTTGATAGTTTTGGAGATTGGGGAATTCAAACCAGTTAAGTTGTTTTAGGGAATGGCATTAGTGGGTACGGTAGGGGGCACCGGTCGCAAATTTTTCAATTTGATTGTAACAATTATTGAGTTTGGCAAATTTCGGTGTTGGGAAAGTTGGTGAGAATGGGTGAGGCATAGAATAGGGTAGAAAGAAGGTGAGTTTGAGCAATTGTTATCCTAGCAGGTTGTGTCAGGAAAGGTTTATTTTTATATAGACTGCCCAGTTTTTTTGTGGACACTTTCAATGGTTTGGTTCATATGCTGATCAAATTTGAGGTTATCAATGATGACTCCTAGCAATTTGGTGCAAGTGTCAGGGGAGATAATGGTACCATCTTTGGAGACTATATTAAATGGGAAGGGTGTAGTGATAGATTTGTTGGGTGTAAAAAGCAATAGTTTGTTTTTTGGGTGGTTAAGTATTAAACGTTTGTTAAGAAACCAGTTTTCAGTGGTATGGTAGGCATGTTGAGTTATAGAGAGAAGTTTGAGGGTCACTAGCTGAACAGACAAGCAAAGAGTCGTCAGCATATAGTATAACTGCTGCATCTTGACAGATGCTGTGTAGATTATTGGTGAAAATGGAGACTAGGAGAGGACCTAAAATAGAACCTTGTGGGACTCCTGTAGCAGTGAGGATAGGTTATTGTCCCACCAAACTGCTTGTTGTCTTTCTTGTAGATAGTTCTTATATTATTTCAGGGTTGGGATTCTCTGCATCACTGCATACTTTCAGCAGCATTGGATTTTTTGTTTCACTGCTCACTTTCAGCAACAGGAGCCCCATGAAAGAGAGCTCAGCAAATTCTAAAACTATTATCCCTATTCAAATGGGCATCACCATACATGCATACATATAACTGTAATAAATCCACATTATTCATGTAAAACTGCAATAAACTTTTAAGATGGAAATGAGCTTAGAGCAAAAGCATTTCTAGATCTTTAGTTTCTGACTGAATTCTCTCCTTATTTGCCCTGATTTTAAGCTGTTACTCCTTTAACTTGTGTTAAAGCAGTGGTTTATTACTTCTGTTATGTGTTTATGAAAGATACTGAGCACTACTAAAATGTAAAATGATATAAGACTTTGTAAGTTCAGGGTAACACAGACACCAGGTGCAGCCCCTTTACCTTTGCCATACAAATGTTGGCCTAATTTTATCACCAACTAAATCATCGGCACTTAGACATAGTACAGTCTCCTAGAATTAAACTATTTATGCTGTTCAGCTGTCAGTTTGGAACTGGACAAAATGCTCATCCTTTTTTTAAATAAAGATCTTTTTAAAACCTGTTTTCTCCTATGAAAAGAGGACTTGATTTTTATTACATTTTTGATAAATTAGCCGCAGCAGGATCCAGTACTCTGTACAGTTATTCTTCAACCTAATCAGAAAACAATAGCAGAGGACAACCGTTATACAATGGTTTGCGTAGAGACTCGACCTTTCTGAGCTCCTGGATAGGAGACAAACAGCTGTTCAGCATCCTTGAGTGCTTTATTCCATAAAGGTACTACATTAACTGCCTACACATATCAGAGATAATGCAGAAATCTCGCATCTTTGAACAGGATAGAACGCCGGGAGATTGATGCCTTGATTCTAAGTAAATTAAGAAATACCCTTAAGCATGAATGATGAACCAGTACTTAACACAACCCTATTCTTGTGAAAATCAAATAGCATTGGCCTGCCATGATAGCTTGCAGCTCTGAAACTTGTTTTGCAGATATCAGACTAATGAGCAAAACAGTTTTCCAAGTAATGACTTGTAAATCAGCATGAGAATCAAGTCCAAAAGGAGGTAACCTGAAATTTTCATCAAAGATGAAATGCTAGAGTGGAGGAATTTGCTTTCATAAAAAAGTTTTTCTACATAAAGGGAATAATGAGCGGTATCTATGGGCATACAAGCTAAAATGGCTGCAAGATGCACTCTAATAGAAGCATATGATTAACCATCGCTCACAAGCCCACACAAATATTTCAAACGTCAGGTGAATAAAACCCTTTTGTAACCTTTGATATTGGCTAGGCACTACATAAAAAACATCTTTCACTTGTTAACATAAGATTTTCCAGTTGCAGGATTTCCCAACTATGAGAATGATGGTGTGTCTTTTTTTCCAAGCATGGCCGCAAGGATGTCTGGAACAGAATTTTTTTTTGGTTGTCTGTTTTGAAAGGAAGTGAACAGAGCTACTTGAGGCTGTGACGACCATGCCCTGGCCTCGCAATCAAGGAGCCTCAATCCTCAACACTAACACCAGGGAGGTCATCTCCTAGAGGAAAGGATAACTAATAAACACAGTAAAGTACAATTTCCCTTAAGTGCACACAGTCAGTCTGGGGCTGATTGCTCTCTTGCTCACCAGGTCCCCAAAAAGACTCCTCACTGGCACAGCTATAGGGTCCAGGTCTCAGCCTAACTGGCCAAGCTAAAACCACCAGTACCCTCTCTGTCCAACCAGTGCTTTGTGACCCCGCCAAGTAGCTGACAACACACACACACGCACACACACACACACACACACACACACACACACACACACACACACACACACACACACACACTTACTTTGAGATAAGTATTTATACAACTTCACAGACACTCCTGGGAAAGGCTGACACAGATTCTCCAGCTGTGCCCCTTTACCCAGACCATACAGTAGTAATCCCTGCCACCACCCAGCTAATAATATCAGCTACTAAGAGACCATTAAAAGGGTGTCCAATTATTACTGTGCAATATTATTATCCAATGGTAATGTGACTATTCAGTCTAGGCTTATTGGAAGGGCTTAGACAGTAAACTCTATAAATATATAATGTACTCTAAAGCATAATTTATCTCTACATAAACCAGTCACAAGTAGAAGGTTTTAAAAATATTTAATAATAAATAATTAAAACACAAGATAAAACTACTACACCACAGAGATATCTAAGAGTTCAGAGATCACACAGAAGCTTAAAATAATACAGTAGGACAGGTCTGATTTCAAAGAAAAATACCAAATTAATCTTTACTAGCTAGAACTATTCCTACAAGAAATCACAGTGCTAAAACTTACATGTGAGCTTTAGGCAGAGTGCTGAGTTAGATATCCAAGATCAAAATGCTCTCAGTCTCAGTCAGAGAAATAGCATTTAAACATTACTAACAAACATGTCTCTAAGGCCCTCCCAACTTACATCATTTTTTTGACAATTAATCTGGAGTTCTCAGGCCACAAACTGCATTATTTAGCAATCTAACACCTGCTCAGAAACTTAAAACAATATAAGTAATTTCACATGTATATTCTAACTGAAACCAGAACAATAAAGCACATTCCACATCTAAATTCTTGTCATAAACTTTAGCCTTAAAACAATGGGCATGAAACCTTCATCCAGATGCACTGGGGCCGAATTCTAACATGAAAGGGTCACAACATGCTTCACTGGGCCAGTAGAGTGCAATGTTGTCACATATTTTGCAGTTCCACATTTCACAATATTCTTTACACTCAAGAAAACATGTTTGTATTTTACATTTATTTACAAATGCCAGAATTTTATATCAAATTCTATTTGACTAGGCTGGCAGCCTTTGCCCATCTCTCCCCAATCATCACATCTCTTCCCCCAGGGGAACTCAAGCAAGTTTTTCAAGTGCCCCTTGAGAAACATCGCTTGAGGGTGTCAAGTCTATCTGGGTGTACCTCACCCCATTCCCTGTCTTGAGAGCCCATCTTCATTGGCATTGCTACTCCCACTGCGGTGCTGCACTGACATATCATATGCTTGCAACCCCAGACTCCATCAGCATTTTGCTGACTGGCTCTGTTTAACCATGTTAGAGGGTTGTGATCTGTCATCACAGTGAATTTTCTTCCATACAGATAAGGCTGAAGTTTTTGTAGTGCCCACATTATGGCTAGACATTCCTTTTCTACCACTGCATAGCATTCCTTCCTGGGTTGGAGCCTATGACTGAGATAAACCACTGGGTGCTCTTCTCCCTCTGAAGAAATCTGGCTAAGTACAGCCCCCACCCCATAGTTTGAAGCATCCACCTGTACAACAAATTCTTTGCTACAGTCTGGATTGGCTAACACAGGGGGTCCTCCCAAAGCTTCCTTAGGCTTCTGAAATGCCTGCTCACATGTTGGGATCCACATTACCTTATCAGGCCTGTTCTTCCTTGTCAGGTCTGTGAGAGGAGCAGCTATGGTACTATAATTGGGAACGAGCTTTCTGTAGTACCCTGCTGTCCCTAAGAATGCCATCATCTGCTTTTTGGTAACAGGTGCAGGCTATGCCTGAATGGCTTCCACTTTGGCAGGTTTTGGCCTAATCTTACCACTCCCCACTCTATATCCTAGGTAGGAGACCTCTGCCAAACCCACCTGTCATTTGCTCGGCTTAATGGTCAACCCTGCCCTCTGTAGTCTGCCCAACACCTCCCTGACATGCCGAAGGTGCTCTTGCCAGGAATGGCTGTAGATAGCAATATCATCCATGTAAGCAAGGACAAACCCTCCTGCTCCTGCTAAGATATGATCTACCAGCCTCTGGTAAGTCGCTGGGGCATTCTTTAGCCCAAAGGGCATCTTTGTGAACTCATACAAGCCAAAATGAGTCACAAATGCGGACTTCTCTCTAGCACTGTGAGTCATGGGCACCTGGCAGTAACCCTTGGTAAGATCAATGGTTGTAAGATACTTAGCCCCACCCAGCTGCTGTAAGGCCTCATCTGTCCTAGGCATGAGGTAAGCATCTGCGCCTCTGTGTGACTATTTAATTTCCTGTAACCCACACAGAACCTGGTGCTGCCATCCTTCTTTGGCACCAGTACCACTGGGGAGGCCCAGAGACTGTTGGACTCCTCAATCACCCCTAGTTCCAACATCTCCTGTACCTCTTCCCTCAGAGTCTGTTTGACTTTCTCAGGCACCCTATAAGAGGCCTGCCTGATAGGCCTTTGGGGTCCTGTATCCACCTGGTGCTGCACCAGGTGGGTGCACCCTGGTTTCTCAGTGAACACGTCCCCAAATTCCTGCAGCACTGTTTGAATTTCTCAAACCTGGGTAGGAGATAGCTGCTGGGACATTGATACCCCTTCCACCGAGGTGACAGCCTGAGCCTGACTGAGGAGATCAGTCACAAGATCTCTCTCAGACTCCTCCTGTAATCCACTGCAAATGCTCAACACAATGGCCTCCCTATCATGGTAAGGTTTCATCATGTTAACATGGTACAATTTGTGCCTCTGCCGTCTGCCTAGCACTTCCACCATGTAGTTAACATCACTTACCTTTCTTGCCACCTTGTAGGGTCCCTTCCAAGCTGCTTGCAGCTTGTTGTGTCTGACAGGAATGAGAACCATTACCTGCTGCCCTACAGCATACTCTCTAGTTCGAGCATTCCTGTCATACCACATCTTTTTCTGTTGTAGGACTTCTGCCAGGTTCTCCTGGTCCAGGCCCATGAGTTCCCTGAGCCCTGTTCTGAGGTTCAGGGCATATGTCACAACAGACTCCTTGTGAGACTCACACTCACCTTCCCACTCATCTCAAATTAAATCTAGAGGTCCCCTCAACCTATGCCCATACAGCAACTCAAAGGGTGAAAAACCTGTGGATTCCTGAGGAACCTCTCTGTAAGCAAATAACAGATGGGGCAAATATTTGTCCCACTCCCTCAAACTGATCTACAAATGCCCACAGCATGGACTTGATTGTAAAGTTTAACCTCTCAACAAGACCATTAGTGTGGGGATGGTAGAGGGTGGTCTTCATGTGCTTCATCCCACAGGACTTCCACAGACAAACCAGCAGGTCTGACATAAAATTGGCACCTCTGTCAGACAGTATTTCCTTTGGGAAACCTACCCTGCTGAAAATCTCTAGCAAAGCATTTGCCACCTTTTCAGCCTCAATGGAGGACAAAGTCACTGCCTCAGGGTATTATGTAGCATAATCTAGAGTCACTAGGATATACTTTTTCCCTGTGGAACATGGGGTACTCAGAGGACCCACAATACCAATAGCTACCCTCTGAAATAGCTCCTCAATCACAGGCAAAGGCATCAAAGGAGCACTCACCTTGTCTCCTGCCTTGCCTACCTTTTAGCACTGCTCACAGGTCCTGTAGTACCCTGTTACATCTCTGGAAATTCCAGGCCAGTAGAGGTTTTGCATAATACACCTCTTTGTATGTTTTATGCCCATATGACCTGCAAAGGGAATATCATGGACTATTGCTAGAAGCACCACACAGTAAGCTCTAGGCACTACCAACTGCTGTACTCTCTCACCATCTAGCCCTCCCTCAGGGGTCCACTCTCTATACAGTAGCCCTTTGTTTCAGTATACAGATTCCCCCTTCCCTTGAGAATCAGGTGCCTTCCTAGCTACCCCTTGCCTCAGGCCTTGCAGTGTATGGTCTGAGAGCTGAGCCTGTCTCAGGTCTCTACTTTTAACCCTTCCCAGCTCCCCTTCCACAGGAAGTCTGGCATCCTCTGACAGCGGTGCCTCACTGTCAGCCTGGGTACTACTACTCACCTCTACCTTTGCAGTTACCCTGTCCAAGGGAACATCAGTACCTACAAGCAGCTGTGGCTTACATTCAGTCTCAATGCTACAGCGTAGATCACACCCTGAAGTAACCACCACAGCAGTCCTGGCTGCAAGTATGCAGTCTGTCTGGGTTTCCCTCAGGCTACCAGACCCACATGCTTGTCTCCTAACCTCACTGTGTATAACTGCATACGTACATGGGACTGCCTCATCCAAATCCTTCCCTCACAGGACATGTGTAGGATGGTAGTTCCATACCCCTGTTGTCTCAATACAACCTACTGTTGGCATTTTGTCCTTCCCATTTAATGGCTCCCTCACCTTTGGTTCCCCACCTTGCCTCCGTGGGCATCTGTATGCCACATGGCCCCACTGGTTGCATTCAAAACATTTAACCCTAGCTCCTGGACGTGTACCTGGATTAGTGGCTTCCCCTGCTACTGGCGGATTCTGTTGGGACAGTCTGTGCTGCCCACCATGGGTTCCTTTAGACCCATGAGCAGTACTGGGGGTCCCCTTCCTGTGCAGGGCTGCCCTGCTGGCCAGGTATAGGTCTCCCTTCTTCCCCTACTCCTCTGAAGTAGCACACTGTCTATCAGCTAACTAGATCCTCATGTTCTCAGGCAAAGTGCTAAGGGCTTGATCCCTTACCAAAAGGTCTGCCAGCCCTTCAAAAGTGGTGACCTGACATCCACTCATCCAGCTATGAAAATAAGTGCTCAGGTCAGCATCATATTCACATACATTTTCATCTGCCTTGCGTCTATGCTCATGAAACTTTTTCCTATACATTTCAAGTGTTAGCTTAAAACATTCCAACAAGTGTCTTTTTACAGCAGTATAATCAAAACAGTGTCATGCATTTTTGCTAAAGAAGTTACAGCTTTACCATGGAGTAAGGGCGTCAGGAACCATACCCAGAGCCCTTGGTCAACTTCATACTGTTTACATACCCGCTCAAACATATGAATGAAGCTATCAAAATTATACCCCTCTTTAAACTGTGGAAGAAATGTACTGACCTTTTCTGCTTCTGAGGTCCAGTTACTCCCTTCCCCATTACCTCCATGACTCTGGCATAGAGTCAGCATTTCCCTCTCATGCTTTCTCTGCTGTTCCTGTTCTTCAGCTTCTAGGCTCCTCATTCTCTCAGCTGCTTCTAGTTCCATACGCCTGGCCTTCAACTCAAGTCTCTTTAGCTCCAGCTGGATTTTTAAGTCCACTGCAGAAAGGTTGAGCTGTCCATTCTCCGAGGATATTGTATCTCCACTGTCAGTCTGATTGTCCTCCAGGCTGCTGTTTTCTGATGCAGCTGTAACCAAGGCTGCAATCAGGTCTGCTTTAGTCAGGTTTCCATGCACCAGCCCCCTAGCCTGGCACATCTCCACCAGCTGGCTCCATGTCAGCTTTTCATACTCCTCTGCTGACATGTTGCCTGCTCACCCTGACTAACACTAAGCTAACAAAAGAAATAAAATAATTGTGATATGAACTCTGAGTATACACTGCGTGGCTGTTTTAGAGTACAAAACACTTTTAGAGATCACATTCATAAGCTACAGGAATTTGCTCTACCCACACCACTACAAGCCAATTAGTATGTGAAGTAGATTCCACCACTGCCAAACATTTGTGATGACTGTGTCTTGACCCAACAATAAAGGAGCTCACCACTAACACCAGGGAGGTCGTCTCCTAGAAGAGAGGAAAGGATAACTAATACACACAGTAAAGCACAATTTCCCTTAAGTGCACAAAGAGATCACAGTCAGTCTGGGGCTGGTTGCTTTCTTGCTCACCAGGTCTCCAATAAGACTCCCCACTGGCACAGCTATAGGGTCCAGGTCTCAGCCTAGCTGGGCAAGCTAAAACCTCCAGTACCTTCTCTGTCCAACCAGTGCTTCATGTCCCTGCCAAGTAGCTGACACAACACACATACACTTTGAGATAAGTATTTATATAACTTCACAGACACTCCAGGTAAAGGCTGACACAGATTCTCCAGCTGTGCCCCTTTACCCACACCATACAGTAGTAATCCCAGCCACCACCCAGCTAATAATATCAGCTACTAAGAGGCCCTTATAAGGGTGTCTAATTATTACTGTGCAATATTATTATCCACTGGTAATGTGACTATTCAGTCTAGGCTTATTGGAAGGGCTTAGACAGTAAACTCTATAAATATATAATGTACTCTAAAGCATAATTTATCTCTACATAAACCAGCCACAGGTAGAAGGTTTTAAAAATATTTAATAATAAATAATTAAAACACAAGACAAAACTACTACACCACAGAGATATCTAAGAGTTCAGAGATCACACAGAAACCTAAAATAATACAGTAGGACAGGTCTGATTTCAAAGAAAAATACCTAATTAAGCTTTACTAGCTTTAACTATTCCTATAAGAAATCACAGTGCTAAAACTTACATGTGAGCTTAGGCAGAGTGCTGAGTTAGATATCTAAGATCAAAATGCTCTCAGTCTCTTGTGAGAAATAGTATTTAAACATTACTAACAAACATGTCTCTAAGGCCCTCCCAAATTACATAATTTTTTTGACACTTAGTCTGGAGTTCTCAGGCCACAAACTGCATTATTTAGCAAACTAATACCTGCTCAGAAATTTACAATAATATACGTCATTTCACATGTATATTCTAACAGAAACCAGAGCAATAAAGCACATTCCACATCTAAATTCTGGTCATAAACTTTGGGCATGAAATCTTCATCCAGACGCACTGGAGCCAAATTCTAACATGAAAAGGTCACAACATGCTTCACTGGACCAGTAGAGTGCAATGTTGTCACATATTTTGCAGTTCCACATTTCACAATATTCTTTTACACTCAAGAAAACATGCTTGTATTTTACATTTATTTACAAATGCCAGAATTATATATCAAATTCTATTTGACTAGGCTGGCAGCCTTCACCCATCTCTCCCCAATCATCACAGAGGCACTCCCTATATCTGCATCAAGTCCTGGAAGACCTCTACATGAAGCTTCCACTAGTGTGGATCTGTCAAGGATCTGCTTAGTCTGTCTATCTCTGTTTTGTTTTGGGAGAATGTACAAGGCCCTAAAGAGACAGAAAATGTTACAGTGCAAGCTTCCTGGCCATCACTGCCAAATGGTAAAAGATGTTATAACCTTGTACCACCTTGCTTGTTTAGATATCGCATCATGGTAGTGTGGTCAGATACAACTAGAAGAGGACACAGAGTCCATAAGCGGTGAAGAACTTTTAAAGCATAAATCCTTGCCATCTCCTTTACATTTATGTGCTATGGAGTATCCCAAGGATCCCACAAGCCTTGCACTTGAACTTCTATGGACACTGCTCCCTATACAATATCAGGAGAGTCAATCTGGATAGATTAGACTGGGGTCTGAAGACAGAGAGAGAGCACCATGAATTCAGATGATCCTTCCACCACTGCCATTCCTGTTTCACAAATCATAGTACAAATAATTGTAAAGCCAAGAGATTAAGAAGATGAGAACAATAATTCTTCAAGTACCACTGAATTTTTATCATGTGTACTCAGACAAGTGGTATCATGAGGATCTTTGATTCACAGAGGAATATAATTTTGAGGAATTTTCTTGCTGAGGCCATGTCTAAAAGAGAGAAATCCAAGAAAATACCCTGATAAGTCAAACCTTTGTCTTCTGGTAGGATGGCCATCTTTTTTATTGGGTGTGTATCTAAAACTACAGGAAAGCAATTCATTGAGAGGGTGTGATGAAGGACTTTTGAAGGTTTAGTTTGAAGTCCAGGTGGGAAAGGAGGGATGTGACCTTGTCTGAGGGCTTGTTCCCTTACCAAAAGGTCTGCCAGCCCTTCAAAAGTGGTGACCTGACATCCACTCATCCAGCTATGAAAATAAGTGCTCAGGTCAGCATCATATTCACATACATTTTCATCTGCCTTGCGTCTATGCTCATGAAACTTTTTCCTATACATTTCAAGTGTTAGCTTAAAACATTCCAACAAGTGTCTTTTTACAGCAGTATAATCAAAACAGTGTCATGCAATTTTGCTAAAGAAGTTACAGCTTTACCATGGAGTAAGGGGGTCAGGAACCATACCCAGAGCCCTTGGTCAACTTCATACTGTTTACATACCCGCTCAAACATATGAATGAAGCTATCAAAATTATACCCCTCTTTAAACTGTGGAAGAAATGTACTGACCTTTTCTGCTTCTGAGGTCCAGTTACTCCCTTCCCCATTACCTCCATGACTCTGGCATAGAGTCAGCATTTCCCTCTCATGCTTTCTCTGCTGTTCCTGTTCTTCAGCTTCTAGGCTCCTCATTCTCTCAGCTGCTTCTAGTTCCATACGCCTGGCCTTCAACTCAAGTCTCTTTAGCTCCAGCTGGATTTTTAAGTCCACTGCAGAAAGGTTGAGCTGTCCATTCTCCGAGGATATTGTATCTCCACTGTCAGTCTGATTGTCCTCCAGGCTGCTGTTTTCTGATGCAGCTGTAACCAAGGCTGCAATCAGGTCTGCTTTAGTCAGGTTTCCATGCACCAGCCCCCTAGCCTGGCACATCTCCACCAGCTGGCTCCATGTCAGCTTTTCATACTCCTCTGCTGACATGTTGCCTGCTCACCCTGACTAACACTAAGCTAACAAAAGAAATAAAATAATTGTGATATGAACTCTGAGTATACACTGCGTGGCTGTTTTAGAGTACAAAACACTTTTAGAGATCACATTCATAAGCTACAGGAATTTGCTCTACCCACACCACTACAAGCCAATTAGTATGTGAAGTAGATTCCACCACTGCCAAACACTTGTGATGACTGTGTCTTGACCCAACAATAAAGGAGCTCACCACTAACACCAGGGAGGTCTCCTAGAAGAGAGGAAAGGATAACTAATACACACAGTAAAGCACAATTTCCCTTAAGTGCACAAAGAGATCACAGTCAGTCTGGGGCTGGTTGCTCTCTTGCTCACCAGGTCTCCAATAAGACTCCCCACTGGCACAGCTATAGGGTCCAGGTCTCAGCCTAGCTGGGCAAGCTAAAACCTCCAGTACCTTCTCTGTCCAACCAGTGCTTCATGTCCCTGCCAAGTAGCTGACACAACACACATACACTTTGAGATAAGTATTTATATAACTTCACAGACACTCCAGGTAAAGGCTGACACAGATTCTCCAACTGTGCCCCTTTACCCAGACCATACAGTAGTAATCCCAGCCACCACCCAGCTAATAATATCAGCTACTAAGAGGCCCTTATAAGGGTGTCCAATTATTACTGTGCAATATTATTATCCACTGGTAATGTGACTATCCAGTCTAGGCTTATTGGAAGGGCTTAGACAGTAAACTCTATAAATATATAATGTACTCTAAAGCATAATTTATCTCTACATAAACCAGCCACAGGTAGAAGGTTTTAAAAATATTTAATAATAAATAATTAAAACACAAGACAAAACTACTACACCACAGAGATATCTAAGAGTTCAGAGATCACACAGAAACCTAAAATAATACAGTAGGACAGGTCTGATTTCAAAGAAAAATACCTAATTAAGCTTTACTAGCTTTAACTATTCCTATAAGAAATCACAGTGCTAAAACTTACATGTGAG
Source organism: Protopterus annectens (assembly GCF_019279795.1). NCBI lineage: Eukaryota > Metazoa > Chordata > Ceratodontiformes > Protopteridae > Protopterus > Protopterus annectens. Next base: position 526,385,564 of record NC_056743.1, read on the forward strand.
CTTAGGCAGAGTGCTGAGTTAGATATCCAAGATCAAAATGTTCTCAGTCTCTTGTGAGAAATAGTATTTAAACATTACTAACAAACATGTCTCTAAGGCTCTCCCAAATTACATAATTTTGTTGACACTTAGTCTGGAGTTCTCAGGCCACAAACTGCATTATTTAGCAAACTAATACCTGCTCAGAAATTTACAACAATATACGTCATTTCACATGTATATTCTAACAGAAACCAGAGCAATAAAGCACATTCCACATCTAAATTCTGGTCATAAACTTTGGGCATGAAATCTTCATCCAGACGCACTGGAGCCAAATTCTAACATGAAAAGGTCACAACATGCTTCACTGGACCAGTAGAGTGCAATGTTGTCACATATTTTGCAGTTCCACATTTCACAATATTCTTTTACACTCAAGAAAACATGCTTGTATTTTACATTTATTTACAAATGCCAGAATTATATATCAAATTCTATTTGACTAGGCTGGCAGCCTCCACCCATCTCTCCCCAATCGTCACAGAGGCACTCCCTATATCTGCATCAAGTCCTGGAAGACCTCTACATGAAGCTTCCACTAGTGTGGATCTGTCAAGGATCTGCTTAGTCTGTCTATCTCTGTTTTGTTTTGGGAGAATGTACAAGGCCCTAAAGAGACAGAAAATGTTACAGTGCAAGCTTCCTGGCCATCACTGCCAAATGGTAAAAGATGTTATAACCTTGTACCACCTTGCTTGTTTAGATATCGCATCATGGTAGTGTGGTCAGATACAACTAGAAGACACAGAGTCCATAAGCGGTGAAGAACTTTTAAAGCATAAATCCTTGCCATCTCCTTTACATTTATGTGCTATGGAGTATCCCAAGGATCCCACAAGCCTTGCACTTGAACTTCTATGGACACTGCTCCCTATACAATATCAGGAGAGTCAATCTGGATAGATTAGACTGGGGTCTGAAGACAGAGAGAGAGCACCATGAATTCAGATGATCCTTCCACCACTGCCATTCCTGTTTCACAAATCATAGTACAAATAATTGTAAAGCCAAGAGATTAAGGAGATGAGAACAATAATTCTTCAAGTACCACTGAATTTTTATCATGTGTACTCAGACAAGTGGTATCATGAGGATCTTTGATTCACAGAGGAATAGAATTTTGAGGAATTTTCTTGCTGAGGCCATGTCTAAAAGAGAGAAATCCAAGAAAATACCCTGATAAGTCAAACCTTTGTCTTCTGGTAGGATGGCCATCTTTTTTATTGGGTGTGTATCTAAAACCACAGGAAAGCAATTCATTGAGAGGGTGTGATGAAGGACTTTTGAAGGTTTAGTTTGAAGTCCAGGTGGGAAAGGAGGGATGTGACCTTGTCTGAGGGCTCCACGTATATGCATACAGAATAATCACAAATTAACAAGCTATTTAAATAAGGAAAAATGTGGATCTAGGGTTCTGCAATAGGCAACCACTGGCTGCGATTTTTGTTTGTTCTGCCCTTGAAGGAAGATTTCTTGTCTGGGGGAAACTTGGGCACATGAAACATCCTGGATATCCCATGTATTAATTTGCCTCTATTATCCCACTGTTTCATCAGAGAAACAGAGGGCCCAAACACCAACTCAGAACTTAAGGGTACATTCAAAATTTTGGCTTTTAAATAATCAGAGAAGTTCTGTGTGTAACGAAGCATATTGTCTTAATACAACAAAAGAAGAAGCAATTCTTGAGACTGTATCGGCACATTCAAGCACAAAGCATGTTTTAAAATCGGAGTCAAATTAGAAACAATTTAATTCGTATAAAACTTCTGTTTTACAGGTAAGGATACAGCAAAATCATCCAAATTATATGCACAGTGTTAAACTAAATTTCCACATATAGCCTTGATGACCTAAGATTCTAAATGATAGATTACTAAAAGGAGAAATCCTTTTGCCCTGAAGATCTAATAATTTTCCCTCTTTATTAGCAGGCAATGGATTAGGTAAAGCAGAGGATGTTTTATTTGAGCAAGCAATGGGGAGTCCGCAGCTGGGTCAGCAGTCTAATGAGAAGACACTTGTCATATCTGAGAAGACCTTATTTTCTGTCTCTCTTTTTATGAAATGCTGGTGTCCTAAGGCAGCTTCATAAACATCTTCCAAGGCTGACTGGGGGGGGGGGGTGTTATCCACAGAACTGGACATGTCATAGTCTTTAAGGTCATATACCCTCACATAGCTCTGAGGAACATTCATACTGCTCCCAAGAAAAAAGACCATAAGAGCGAGCATTCATCTGAGGCACTTAAAGTTCCTAGTAATAATCATGTCTCCACACAACTAAACTCTGTTAAACTATCCTATGATCACATTCAATTGTTTGAACTTAAGCCTCGGTTTATCTTTTGAAGAATCAGTGCGACTACACTTGGTGCCAACTAGGAAATCACCACTGTATGGAAACAAAACCACAATAATTAGCTGTCTGCAGAGCATGCTTAGCCAAGGAAACCACATCAGCTTGTTAAACAGTTATAATCTGAATATTAGCTGTATGATGAAGCTTCTGTTTATTTTTCTCATTAACATCTCTACTAGAGCATATATCTGTGGATAGAATATTATGTATGGCAAGGTGTCTCTTATCCTGAATTACTCATGCAGCTAAAGGACTTGGTTCTCTCATAACTGTACCAGGTAATGGAACACTCCCAGAGGATGTGTCTAACCCCCTTTCAGCTGTGGCCGGCAAATATGCACTAGAGAAAAATGGGGCAAAGGTTAAGTGGTCTGCAGGCCAATCAGTGGCCTGAACAGAATTACTAACTACAGGTTTATTTTGCTTTTTCTTTTTAAGTACAACTGGATTTGATGGAGGTGTATTAGATTTAGGATCCCTCAAGTCAGGGGAGAGAACACCAGCCAAAGTAAGAAACAGTATAGAGCAATGTATCACAATAAGCACTTAAAGTTCCTAGTAATAATCATGTCTCCACACAACTAAACTCTGTTAAACTATCCTATGATCACAAAACTGACAGAAGTTAAAGAATTTCTAGTATGCAAAGTCCAAACACCAAAGCAAATCAATGTGCTAAACCGCTATTAAAAATTAACTCCACACACTTTAGCCATATTAAAATGCTGTAAAATAAGGTTTAATAGCAATTTCATATGATCATGGGAGATTAGTAGGCTATCGACCCAGAGATAATTTTAAGCCTAGCCGTTTCATCCCAATGTAATATGAAAATGCTTTCAATGCCCAGGATTGCGTTTAGTGATGAATGCTTATGTCCAGTAGGGTTATCTATCCCCACAGTAAGAATTTACAGTGCCCCATCCACTCATCTAGGTTCCTCTTTAACAATGTCATAGAGGTGCTGTTTCACATGAATTGGTAGCCTGTTCCAAAGATGCGGCAGTTGCTGAGAGATAAATCTGTTCCTCCAGCATGTCCTAATTAAGTCATAGGCCATATTTAGGTCCTTGGAATGGGTAGCCCAAGTCCTGTTTGATTTACTGATATGCAGCAAGTCCATTAGGTCTGGGTCCTGGATTGCTCTGTTGGCCAGGCATAAGTCTCCCCTAAGAAATCTATATGACATGGAGTATAGTGACAGGGACTTCAGCTGGTGTGTGTAAGACACATGTTGGAGCCCCTTGATCATTGTTAGAAACCTTTGAGGTCTCTCCAGTTAATGCAGGTGCTTCACAGTGTACATGCTGAAAGGGGCATTCTACTCAATTACAGGCTGGATTAGTTCCAAGTACAGAGGGATTATAACCTCTTTTGCTGTTGAGAGGATGCCTTTACTAATCAAGTGTGCTACATAAAAGCCTTCCTTACTACAGTAGACACATGTTGGTTGAAGTTAAGGTTGCAGACAAGTTGTGATCCCAGGTCCCTTACCACTTTGTGGGTACTTAGGGTATTGTTGATTTGATAATGTGAAGGGATATTGTTTGCGCTGAAAGGAATGATGATGCATTTCTTTGCATTCAGTTTGAGACCATGAATAATACACCAGTTGCTGGTCTTTGTGAGACCCTCCTGGAGTCTACTGGCATCATTTGTGGGATTTAATGATTGCACATAGTTTGCAGTCGTCTGCAAACTTGGTCAGCCACAACCCCTTAGTTTTGACCTGAACTTCTAAGAAGTATATACCAAACAGTAGGGGGCCCAGCACTGACCTCTGTGACAACCCACTGCTAACAGGTCTGCTGGTTGATGTGGAGTCACCCACTTTGAAAGTGTGTATCCAGTTTGTGAGCCAGTTGGCAACCCGGCTTACAACAAAGGGATTTACATTTGGTTTGCTAAGTTTACCAGTAATGCCTGAATGTGGGATTGTGTCAAAGTCTTTGTCAAGTCGAGGTATGCTGTGTGCATAGATTTGCTATAGTCAGTGGCCCTGGTCACATTTTCAAAGAAGTCCACCAAATATAACAGGCAGGATCTGCCCTTGACACAGTCAAATTGGGTATGATCCAGGGTTTGGAGGTTAGTGCAAGAAATTTGGACAAATCCTAACAAATGGGGGGGGGAGCTCAAAACTAGGGACATATGTTAAATACTGCGTTATAAACTTAGAAATTTGCTAGGGTAATAAGGTTTGTTTTAACACAGATTTTCTGAAGTATTTGAAGTCTGAAACTTAAATGTATGTGATTATTTAGTGACTTCAGTCCTCAGATCATCCCAGTGATTTGCCAGAAAACTATAGATTTTATGAGGAACAGAGCAAAAATATAAGCTGAAAATCTGGACAGTTGAGAGATATGGAGGCTGGTCAGGCTTATGGGTTTGTAATTCCCTGGGTCTATTGCTAGGCCACCTTTGTGGAGGGGAAGAACTGTTGCTGTTCTCCATTCTGCAAGAACAAAGCCTGTGGTTATCCTATGACTAAAAAGGGTACTTGATGACAGTTCATGTTTTAGCCTGTTTAGAAGACAGCCTGGGATTTCGTCTGGTCAAATAGCGGGTGTGTTTTTTGCCTTGAACAAGGCTTTGAGGACCTGCTCTTCAGATATGTATGGTGTTGGGGGGGGGGGTTGGAGCAAGTTAGGAGGGGTTAGGGGAGTGAAATTTTCACCAAACCTATCCACTAGCAGGTTTGCTATCTCTGTGGGAACAGGGTGCGTGATATCATTGATCATTAGTTCTGCACATGCTTGGATCCTAACTTTTAGGCTACGCATGTAGCTGTAAAATTCCTATGGTTATCCTTGGCTGTACTTAGAGGATTTGACAAGTTGTCTTATTTGCTTGTTGAGGCTGAGGGGGTTGCTTTTCCATTGTTGGGGCCTTGCCTTTGTTTTCTTTGACAGCAACTTTTTTGCATCTATTGTAACGTTTGTTGATACTGGATGTCCACTATGGCAGCTTATTTTTACTTGGGGCTGTAGCTTTGATTATTTCTGGTACAGCTGAGTTTATACACTTAAGCAAATGATTATACAGGGCTTTAGTGTAAGCTTTGGCATAGTTACCACATCTAGCTTGGGGTGGGGCTTGGAATGCATTTATACCGTTGCCTAGGAGGGTATAGTTTTGCCTTGGTATTTTTAGTCTGAATTCCACTTTTGTGAGTTCTGGTGTTAGTACCAGCTCAAAGGGGACTGTTCTGTGGTCAGATTAAACTAATGAGTGTCCAACAGTTGTGGCAGTGCATCTGTTTGACATGTTAGTGAGGACGAGATCTAGAATGTTTGTTCCTCTTGTTGGGGTATAAACAATTTGTTCCAGGGAATTTGAATTAACAAAGTTAAGGAATTTTTGCACCAGCAAGTTGGGGCTAATGTAGGTTTCCCAGCTGATGGTGAGGTAATTGAAATCCCCCATAACCAGAGTGTTCAGTAAAACTTGGATTGTCTCCAGTTTGGTCAAGTAGGCTTTATGGATGTCTTTACCCATGGAGGGAGATCTAGAACTGGCTATGACTTGAATGAGGGTCTTGCCCTCTGTAACCTGGACTTGGAGTACCTCCATGGAGTTGCCCAGTCTATCTAGATGGGAGATGAGTTTATTTCTAATATAGATAGGACCACCACCTCATTTGGTTTTCACATGTTCAATTTGCGGTCTAAAGGTGTGCAAGGCTTTGTAGGCTTCCAGGCCGAGGTACTCTCTGAGGGCCTTGAACCAGGTTTCTGTGACTGCACAGACATCTACATCTTCTAGTGACAGAAGTGCTTCCAGGGAGTACATTTTTTGGTTTAAGCTCTTAGCATTTAGCAGCATGACCCTTATTTTGTTCTGGTTGGCTAATTTCATGACAGTAATATTGTTTTCAAAATATATTTTCTTGTCAGAGAGAGTAAAACATACATAGTACATTCAAATAATCTGTGGTAAAATTGCAATATGATGTTAAAAACACACAGAATCATGCATATAATAAATGTCTAAATATTAAAAAGTCCTGGTTTTGCAATACTTTCCTGCCAAAAGATGAAAACAAAGCAGATTAACAACAGTAAAGGCAAGCAAGAATAATTTGCAGTTCTGACTGCAAGAGACAGGCCATGATGTCTAATAGAACAAATACACACACCACTTCTGAGAGAAAGCTTTCTTAGAAATATTAAAATCAAGCATTTGTCAAAGACAGAAGGCAAAGAAAATCCATACAGGAATTATTACAAACACTGACAGAAATATTTTAATAAACATTACAATAGAAAGAAAAAATACATCTAATAATAAAATGAGAGAAAGGGTGTACTCAAGTGGGACTTATCTGAATGGCTGGAAAAATCAGCACTGGACCCTGTGAAGAATCAGAGGACTTTTTTCTTTGAATGGTAGAAAAAAGCATGAACACTCACTTCATGTGACAGCTAAAGACTTCCCCCCTCAGGATATGCTCAGCCGATTAGCTGTCACAGGAACAGAGAGGGAAGGTGAGGAGTTAGATCTTTTGAAAGCAGGTCAATATTAGGTTACCTTGGAAGATGACCCAAAATTCCACTGAGGTAGTGGGAATGATAAACCTCTGGCTTATCCACTGTCTGAGCTTACACCTGAGCATTTTTTTTCCATCTCTATTTACCTCAGCTCCTTCTTTAGTCCTTCAGACAATTCATTCACCATTTGCTCACTCAGCACCTGATTCACCATATTGCTTTAAAATCACTTCGACTCTGTCATATGTCTCACTTCTATTCATTAAGTCCATCAGATCTTTATTTCTACCCCTCCTTCTTCCAACATAGTAACCTTTGTATTTTCATTTTCTATTGGCAGTTCTGTGAAACTTTCAGCCACTTCCATCCCAGTCTCTCTTCTCCATCTTGAAATTTTCTGGACCCCAGCAACAGTCCTTTAACACCAGCTAGTGGCTCAAAAAGGTTAAGGGAAGTTTCACAGTGTCCTGGAAAAATTATCCTAGTAGCAATACTACCTTGAATCTCCTCCGAAAAAGAGGTTACAAAAGGCCTAGTGGCACTAACTTGCTCAACAAAGAATAAATAAAAATAAATAAATACATGTTGTTGTTTTAAATATTATTGATTTTATTTTAATGTTAATTTTAAAAAATAGTTTTAAACATATTGAGTTAATTTTTTTCACAGATGTGAAGTGTTCTGATTTTCCACCTGTGCCCAAGACTGTGAAGAAGTGAAAAAGAATGCATGTCAAATATACTAAATTAGAAACAAAACTTAAAAGTTTTAACTGACATGCATTCTTTGGAGAAAATGCCAGCTAACTAAAGTTGTCAGTGTTTGCCAACAATAGCTATTCAGTAAATGAAGAAACTGCAGTAGCAGATTTGGTTAGCTGACAATTAAACATAGGACTTTACATTATGACTTCCACTAAAAAAGCTCCAACTCTCAGACACATTAAGCATGGAAGCCACATCTTAGGCTTCTGTTGTCATGGTTTCAAAATATCCATGGAGCCACCTGCTTAACATCCTTCAGAATATAGGATACTGTGAGTTTTATGATGTTTCAGCTCATCATAGTTAAGTGACATAATATTGCCTGTTGCACGTTTTTGCAATTTGCTTAGTGATATGTGATTACTATTACCGTCTCTCTCATTCTCCCTTTCTCTTGCCATCTTTGCAAATACAGAGAAAGGAACACCATGTGCTGATACAGTCCACAATGATAAACAAGGTGGGGAACATGAAAAGATATTTCTGCAGTCCTGACGCATGAATCACCTACAAAATGTACCTACAGGAAGTTAGAAAATGTTTCAGCAATTAAATAACTTCACCTTTATTTTATATTTTGTTATGCTTCTACTTTATGGAGGTTCAAAGTTATTTGCACAATAAAATTATCTGTTACTACAGTTAACATTTTATGGTGCTTGAGCCACCTGAATATAACTTCTCTCACTTTTTTATTTTTTAATTTAGGCTTATTATATCCCCCAAGTAGAAAAAGTTCTGTTATCTTTTCACACTTTTTCACACCTTAGTTAATTATTTGCATCAAAACACAACCTCATGGCACATAAATATGGTTTAGACAATGAAACATGTTGTGGCCATCACACAGAAAGGAACCAGCAATGCTAAAATATAAACCATCAATAATACTTAGCTACAGTGTCATAATATCTGTCTTTTTTAAATCCACGTCTTCTTTTATTTGATGCATTTTATATAACAATTTACTGACTGCCCTATAGAGTTTTGAAATTTTATGGACAGATTATGTAGTTTTATTTTTTTGTAATGGTAATAGTGTTTGGTAAAGTTAAGAGTTCTCTGCACAGGCTTAGGCACATTATCATAAATTACAAATGAACATTGTTTAGCTGCATTGCTTATGGCTGGTGGATCCATGGACTATACATTCTTAGACATTGTACTTATGAAATGGAACAGATCAGGAAACAAAGCCCTTCACTAATAAATCACACACCCTACCTGGACTATTTTTCTGGACTACTAATCCTTGTAGTCACATTAATTTTTATACTGCTTTTATAATATTTATCTTATCAGACAAAGTTATGATTGCTGAATCGCTAGGCATATGATTAAACATTTAGCTACTTTAGTACTATTCATGTTTCTACAAAACAATATCTTTATGGCACTGTTAATTTAAGAGCATTTCATTGGTGATATTATTAATTTTCAAGAAACCATAGATATTATTTCTAATATGAATCCTGCAAGCAGGATCAAAGCACAAGAATGACATTGTTATGACGTGCATGAAATTTTGGCTAATACTCCATGTACTACTTTCAAAGGGTTTGGGGAGCTATCCTCCTGTGGGTCTGACTAAAAACATCCAAGCCATTGGTACTGTGCATTAATACAGATTAAAAGACAGAGACTCCCAGGCCCATTCTATATCTGGAGGCAAAGGCTAGAATAAAAAATCATCACAGGAACCTAGGCAGCAAACTCTTGGTGTTGAGGGGCGGTCTCCAGTTCCAATTCAGTACTATCAATGAAACACAATTTCTTTAGAAGGCTCCCTAAAATTCAAACAAACTACCTAGGCAGAAGCATCACAATCAGTCTGGTCACCCCCTCCATTTTAATGCATAAATGTAAACAAAGTTGTACACTAAACTTTAGGGTTTCATAGTCTCATTGTACAAAACAACAATGCACATCAATCCATAGTTTCATAGGTATATACTAGACTAATCATCACCAGGGCCTTTATAAGCCTAGCCATGCAACCCAACCCAACTGTGTTTCTATGTATCATGGACATTTATTAGGAGGGGGTATATTATTTAAGAAGTTTCTAGAGGTTATTTGGGGGGGTATGTTAGTTGGGCATTATTGCCTGCCTATGTCCATCAGAGACATGGGGGGGGGCAGACCTTGGTTAAATTTCTGATTTCCCATCCACAGTTCAAAGTTATGCTTAAATAGGGTAGAGGGATTCTACTTCAAGTGGATCAACATGCTGTCTCATGTACCAAATATGAAGACAAGAGGGTCAGAATGAAGGAAATTGGTTTAACTGTGAAACCTCTAGCTTGTTCTTGCACCAGTGAAATATTACTATTTTAGACATATCCAGTTTATTAGCGTAAGTTTTTAAGTTCTAAGCATCTAGAAGGCACAGCCACAGGATTCTACATGGATAGCTTGCGTGTGTGTTAAGTATTGCAATTTTGCTAAAAAATCCAAGAAGAACTAAGCAAAAATTTGAAGGACAATTCGGAATAACCAAGAAACTCAGAAGCATTTGAGAGGTGTGTTTAATACTGGAAATTATAAGTGGTAAACATTTGTTTTAATATTTATGCTTATTTTGCTGATTCTTCTGAATGAAGAAACATATTTAACAATGAAGTGAAATAAGACTTCTAGCACTGTGATGGACATGTTTGGTGAAACTATGAGTTTCTTTACAGCTGGTTTGAACTCTTCTTACAGATAAGCGTACTACACACACACACACAGGTTTTCTTTAGCAGATCATCATGCCCAATATCTAATTTAATTGATTTTTTCTTAAACTGATTAACTGTTCTAATTCTTTTAAAATGAAGCAGTAATACTATATAGATCTAGATGATGTTTAATCATAGCCTCACCTCAGGATTCGTGCCCACTGAGTGGCACACAGCTACAGTTATCCCACTCCACAAGGGGAGATCCACCTTGGATCCCGGAAACTACCATCCCCATCAGTCTGACAAGCCTTATCTGCAAGGCCATGGAGTGTATTATCATGGAACTTATAAACAAAGACATTGGCAACCTTCAAACACTGGACCCCACACAGTTTGGGTTCGTGAAGGGCTGATCTTGTCTCCTGAACCTGATTGACTTCTTCGAATCAGTTTCCAGAGCCATGGACAAGGGTAAGGTGGTTCACACAGCCTATCTAGACCTTGCCAAGGCCTTTGACACCATTCCCCACTCTGAAATCATAGATAAACTTACTAAACTGGGCATTAATCCCTATGTCACCCGATGGGTTGCTAACTGGCTTACTGAAAGAACCCACACTGTAAAAGTAGCTGACTCCAAATCCAGCTCCAGACAAGTGACAAGTGGAGTACCTCAAAGTTCAGTCTTGGGACCGCTCTTGTTTGGCATCTACTTCTCTGAAGCACAGGCCAACACTAAGGGACTCTGGCTAACAAAGTTCGCAGATGACTGCAAACTGGGAGCCATTACTGAATCCCCAAATGATGTGGATACTCTACAAAAGGGCCTTACAGAAACAGATGCTTGGTGCCAGAGCCATGGGCTCAAGCTCAATGCCAAGAAATGTATAGTTATCCCCTTTGGGAAAAAACATGTATCTGTGAATTACCATATAGGTGGCAGTACACTAAACACCGAAAGTGTGATAAGAGACTTAAGGACACAGGTGGACAGTGGTCTCACCTTCGATAACCACATCGCCACAACAGTCAGGATATCCTTCTATGTGGCACACCTCATCACTAAGGGCTTTTCATCCAGAAAAAAGGAGGTCATTGTCCCACTGTACTCATCCCTCATTAGACCCATTATAGAATACAACGCCCCGTTTGGTATGTACCTCTCAAGACATCTGCAACAACTGGAAAGGCTGCAGAAATACTCACTAAAAGAATCACAGGCCTAAAGCAGATGCCCTATGCTGACCGCCTTAAAAAACTCCAGCTATACTCTGTCGCATATCGTCTACTCAGAGGCGATATCTCTGCCTAACATACAAGGCCAAGTCAAACTCAGAGCTGTCGGACATGCTACACTTAAAGAAATCCCAATCACTCAGAGCCACACGCTCCAGGGATCTAAACCTTGTCATCACAATAAACAAAACATGCTGGAGGGATAGGTTCCCGACCCAGAGACTCCCCAGACTCTGGAATAGATTGCCCATACATGTCAAGCAGAGTGCCTCTCTGGCCCTCTTCAAAAGGAACCTTGATGATTGGATGGGAGAGAGGAAATTCACCCCGGGGATCATGTCAGTTGCCCTGCTAGACAGGGGTCCAGGGAAGTAAATAGTGTGGGAAGAAATAGCCAGGGAATTGTTATGGCTAGGCTTGTATAGGCCCTAGGGCTGATAGCCTAGTACCAACCTATGAACAACAATCAGATTTACAGAGTAGCCTTTACTAAAAAGGATGTAAAAGTAATTAAATTACAATATGCCCTAAATAGATTTCCTTATCTCACAGTATTTTTCTGCCCTACAGAATGATCTCTACACTGCTGTATACTGCAGAAAATGGATCAGGTGTATTTGTCCTTCTGTGCCATTATTATGTAGTGCATCTGCTTCAGTGGCTCTTGGGTGACAGACTAAAGAATGCATAATTTTAAAATAATATCCTGACATTCTTTGCTGAATCAAGAAATCTTATAAAGGAGATACCATCTACAAAGGTTAAATATATTTTTACATAACTTGTGTTTTCTTTTAGTCACAAAATACACCTTAAGAAAGTTAATTTTATACTTTAATATATATCAAGTTAGCAAACTGTTGATAAAAAAAATAAAAAAATGCAAATGTTATTTAAATTTCATGATTTGCTTGCCAATCTTATCTAAAAGTATACACTGTTTAGTAATGGTCATGTCTTGTTGAGTCCCCTGCGATAACTGATAATATTTATATCAATGGATAAGATAAAAGGATCACTACTAGAAAAGCACAAGTTATCATATTTAACACTCAGAGAAGCCTTATTAATTTGCATGATGTGCAGAATATTCACTTTTCTGTTCATACAGAAATAATGTGATTTAAGCTGTAATGATGTGAGGTATTGTCAACTATACCAGGAAAAGTAGGGCAGTGGATGTGTAACATATGCCAGCATAATTAAATGTCATTAGTTTATCAAGCTGATTTCTACAAATGCTTCCAACAGTTGGTCCTGCTGGATAGAAAATAAATACATCTGTATGTCAAACTATATTGTAATTGTTGAAATTAATATATTGTAACGGAAGATAATGGAAGAGAAGAGTTTAATCTCAGTCCAACTAACTTTGAAAAATAGTTTGATTTTAAATTAGCTGGTTTAGGCTAGAAAAATTGTATCTTACATTTCTGATTGCAGCCAGAGATGAAATGTCTGTGAAAAGCTTGTGTTAGTAGCTCTGTAGGAAGAGTGGAAGTGTTAAAATGGTTTTACAGCTTCTAAAGTGTGTGTGTGTGTGTGTGTGTGTGTGTGTGTGTGTGTGTGTGTGTGTGTGTGTGTGTGTGTGTGTGTGTGTGTATTATGACACATACATGTAAAATCCTGGCTCAAGTTTCTAGTAAATTGGATAGAGTGGGAATCAGAGTCAGGTGACCAGGCGTGACATAATTCTAGAGCCAGCACTGAAATTATATTTAGATATTAGTGAGAGATGTCACTTAGCTCTCAGCAGTCTGTGAAACCTGACAAAGAAGGACCACTCACCCACTTCATCTTGCCTTGTTCTAGTAAGTGAACTAGGTGACAGAAATTCTTTAGATCAGTCAGGAAGATCTAGTTAGATTATGTAAGTATTGTTTTTCTGTATCTATGTGAACCTTTCTGTCTGATTTGTTTTTAATATTTCCTTTGGCTGAACTCTGGCATTTACTGTAAATAGATATTTAGTATTTTCATGTTCTTTTATTAATTATTATTTAATATTGAAACTCCTTTTAGAGAATATTAGAGTACTTATATTTATTTGGTGACACTGTGGCCGCTCCCAAAAGCCTTATTGTTTGGTCAACATTACCATTGGTATTAGTATTAATTTCACACAGTATAATTGGGTACTCTAGTAAGAGCCTTAGAATAGGTGGCTTTGGGGGTGCTCTGGTGGTAGTGGATCTACCTTATAGCCTGGGCAAAGGTGGTAGAGTTAGTAAAACTGTGCAAGCTTTTCCTGGGGTGTGTGTGTGTGAAAACCAATGCTCAGAGAGAGATTGTGTGTGTCAGCTACTTTGAACAGGGACACTGAGAGCCCTAACTTCACAGAGAGGGTTGTGGAGGACTTGGCTTGCAACACCTGGCTAAGGAATTAACTCTATAGCTGTGTCAGTAAGTGTCTTTCTTGGGGCCTGGACAGAGAGAGAAATCCAGCCCCAGGATGAGTGTGTGTTCCCTGTGTGCTCTTCAGGGAAATTGTGCTTAGTGTAGTCAGCTGCATCTGAAAATACTGACTGTATCTATTTTTGTTGCAATTGAACATCACTCACTGGTGAGGATTGAGGATCCTTGATTACTGGCCCACAGGAGGGATGTCACACAAGTCATTTTGGAAAAAAAAAATCTGCAGCACTTTCATTTTGTAAGAGACAGTCACTCATTTTTACTATGGCAGAGTCAAGCTGTCAGTTGACAGACTAAACAAGCAATAATGCCCAACAGAGTGCATGTTATTTGGGTTATCTGGGGCTCAATGCTGAAGGTGGGGGGGGCTTTTCACCCACAAAAGGGTGTTGTTATAGCAATAACCAATAACTGGGTGTGGTATAATATAGCAATAACCCACGCCTGGGTGTGGGCAATACTGGATTTACCCACGGTTGGTGTGGTGTGGTCACGAGGGCGAAGCCTAAGTGGCCAAACAAAGCCAACTGTGGGTAAATCCAGCATTACCCACACACAGAAGTGGGTTATTGCTATTATACAATAACATTATTTAAGAAAAAAAATAATTACTTTTCTTAAATAATGGCATTGTATAATGCCTCCTTGCTGTCTGGTATTCTGCGGCAGTTCTGATGTACTGCGCATGTGTATGCCAACGCAGTACATCAGAGCTGTGGGCAAAAGCAACGGAGAAAGCAAGATCTCCGTTGCTTTTCACAAACTGTTTCGCTATGTTAAATAATATATTAAATGATAAAGGAGTCTCCGTTTCTTTTTTTAAAGCTGTCTCGCTATGTTAAACCTATTTAACATAGAGAGACAGTTTTGAAAAAAGCAACGGAGAAAGCAAGATCTCCATTGCTTTTCTCAAACTCTCTCACGATGTTAAAGGAGTTTAACATAGCGAGACAGCTTTAAAAAAAGCTACAGAGAATCTCCGTTGCTTTTATTTTAAAGCTGTCTCGCTATGTTAAATTCATTTAATAGCGAGACAGTGTGAAGCAACAGAGATCTTGCGTTCTCTGTTGCTGTAAAAAGAGTTATAGTAATGGAAAATGTCCGGGCGACCGGACCTTTTCCATTACTATAACTCCGATTTTCAACGTGCACGTTGACCAATCAGCATGCACATTTTTGAATATTAATTGGGGGTCATTGTATAATGAAGGTTTTCCCATGGTTGTTATGGTTTAATCACAAGGGCGAAGCTCAAGTGATTAAACAAAGGCAACCATAGGAAATCTTCAATATACCACACCCAGGAGAGTTGGTTATTGCTATTATAAAATGACATTATTTAAGAAAACAGTTACTTCCTTTTCTTAAATGTCTTTGTATAATGGCTCTGTGGTGGTGTTCTGCTTTCATCATTATCAAAATTAGGGAAAATGTACAAATTGAGTAAAAGTAAATTTCTTGTTTTCAGCAGTAACATTTAAAACTCCAAATTTATCAGGAACTCATTTGAGCTTTATTCTGTCTGATATCTAAGAGTTCACATGATTAAACATAGATGCTCAGTGGCACTGAATACTAAAAGTGTAAGTATTACCTTCATCTAGATCCAGAGGATTCACCTTATACCTAAGGTAATACTGCTTCCTGTCTAATAGCATTTTACAACTTTATGATCAGTATAACAGATGCCATTACTATAAACATCCAATAACTGAAGGTAGCTAAATAAATATAGGCATGTTATAATCAAAAGCATAACTAGGGTGGAGAAAATGTGTTATGGGACATGATGGGTAGAACAGAGTTTTTTGTTTTTTTTAAAGTTTCTCTCAGAGCATAAATGAGCCTGTTAGAAATGAATGGCACAGAAGTGAGCATATTTACTGACATACTGGTCCTCTTTTTGTTTTTTTTTTTTTTGCACTTTAAGTGTTGGAGAGTGACTAAAGGATCCAAATGAGCCAGAAACATGCTAATCTGTTAAATTAGTTTAGTAGTACAGCTTTGCTAGTGGTGGTCAGTGAAAAAATAATGGATGAGCCTTTGAATGAGAAACCTACTGGAAGCCTAGTACTCAATACAAACTGCAACAAGTGTGATCCTCATAAAATAACAGTAAATACAAAGCATGATGTTACTCATTATAAGCATCTTTGCAGGCAGTAACCTCATCTATACTCCTCAGTGTGAAAGCTTGCACACCCACAGATCCTCACTACTTATATATGCTAATCCTAAGACCACGTTTACATGACGGCTAGGGAATATTCAAAGATATATTTAAGTTTTCAGCTTAATATTTTACTACTTTCCTGTAGTCATATTTAAATTGTCACCGATTCGCATAATATGAGGAAAATGAATTTTGTGACCATTTGTACGTAGATGTAAGAATGCAATAGCTTTCTTGAGACCAGAACACAATGCATTATTATGCAAAGTAAATGTTTGCTCACTAACAATAAATAAGTCTGACTGCCAACAACCTGATACAGATATCAAAGTATTAAGCTCTGGGTCATCAGTTTTAAATAATTTATTCTAGTATTTCTTAAAAATTAATCATGTAGCCATAAAACAGCATTGCTTTTTCATATTATGAAATGTGTCACTGTAAAGTTGCTTCTTGAACAAAATATAAAAGTAAATTTAAAACACAGTTTTCATGGAGTGCTAAGAATAAAAAAAAATATATACTCTCTAGTACCTACAGACAAAGTCGTTGTCGTCTTTAGCAGGACTCCAAATGTGATTAGTGAATTCATCTACACCTCTATACTATGTGAAAGTTCAGAGAATCCTGAAGAGGAGGTCAGCATTTGAAAATTAAGACAAAGTACCATAACAACATTTTTTAGAGAAAGTCAGATGAATATTGTTGAGACAACAGGAAAAGGTCAGATTTATTGTAAGCTGATTTCATAAAATTAAATATAACGTAATATATTCAAGGGAAGAATCTAAGACAACAGTATATTGTTGGAGATGAAGTATTTACAGCATTGAAATTAGACAAAAACAATTGCACATGCTTAGAAAGTGCACTTTTTAAAACTTTTGTTTTTCATTTCTATTAGTGTTCTTGGGGTCAGCCCTATAAAATATGCTTCTCATATTGAACACTGTGCATGGTAGACACCTCTTTGGTGCTGCACGCAAATCTTTAATTTGAACTTAGAATAAAACCTGCTTCTGGGTTTATTATATCTGGCCTTTTTGACAAACTTGCACTAAAACAGTCTCCACGCGAATGGTGCCCTTAGATTTTTCTGATACCAACAGATTTAATGTTGGCTTCTCTAATCTCTGAAAGCATTTTTCAAACTTTTCTCCATTTTAATTCTAAACAGGGGCTCATTTTCTACATAAACAGCTGCTTCCTAGAATGATTTTCCAAAGCATTTATTATATTACTTTGTAAACAAGAATTAGCTATGTAAAAATATTCAATTTATTGAATATTTTATTTTAATCTTCATTCTCTAACATTTTCTTAAGTCATTAAATCACAAGGGGTAACACAATTTTATATCAGACTACTACATAATGACATTTTTTGAAAATAATAGGCTAAACCATATCATTAAACAATCTATACTCATCTATTTTTCATCAAAAATAAAAGTTTCTCCTATTAACCTGAACATTCTGTCTAGCTGCTCTTTTAAAATATTTGTCATTATATAATGAAAAAGTGTGTTATTATATCATAAATACTTATTTGTTAAACTTTTTTGCTCAAAAGCTTTATATATAATTTGTCTTAATACTTAATCTTGCATAAGTCAATACCCAAAAATTCTATACTTTCTACACTAAAACTTGACTTAACTCTTTAAATTAAGGTTGGTCGGTTCAGATATTGTCAGATTTCATTAAATCTGATTTAGTTCCTCCTCAAAGCCATGTATGGATGGGGCTGGGGGAGCAAATCTATAAATCATCCATTAAGTCACATTGTTTGAAAATGCTGAATAGAAAAAAAAACTAACTCCCAATCAACCATGACAATATTTACAATGCATTAAAGCACCCAAAACAATTCCTTTTTCCTGACAAAACGGTTTTGAGTTGAACAAAAAAAAATGTTTTCTAAAATGAACTATAAAAATAAGTTACAGCTGGAAAATACAAAGCCCCCTTGCTCATCTTTACTATCGCCTGTTAACTCTAAATATTACCCTCCCCCTACCCCCAACAATACACATTAACTTAGAAAATCTCTTTCTATAACACTACCAATATTCAGAAAAATGTAGTCTGATTATAGTGGCATGGTTCGGGTTCACAGTCTGCCTTCCTTTTGCAATCCTTTGTGTTTTCGATATTTTGTTTTTCAGTATGAGTTGTGTTTTGATACTTCTGCATTGTGATGAATGGTCACCTATTCATATGAATATGGATTGTGGACTATAACACAAATATAGGTGATTTTACTGGTCATGATTAGTTGACCATGGGAAGAAAGAGCACATAAATCAAACATATGATTAGTTGACCATGGGAAGAAAGAGCACATAAATCAAACATCCAAGCTCTGTAAACAAATGCAAAATTTCAAGTTGGGTAGTCTTATTCAAAATCAGGGTCATGTTAGAGCAAAGGATCTCAATCTTCAAATGAAGGCCATGGTGGGAAAAACAATACAGAGGTAACAGGGGCACATTTCTTTTTTTAGAAACTGTATAGTGAGCTAGTGCACTGAACTACATTTAAAAGAAGTGTTATGAAAAATGGTGTGGCTTTAGAAAAATGTGATATAAATTTGATATAAATAGAACATAAAGAAGAATTAGTAAAGACCATCAGAATGTCTATTTAATTGTGATTTGGGAACACTTGTACACTAATCTGCCCATCTAACAATGTACTCCAAGTTTCTTTGGTTATAAGGTATACCCCCAACTAATGTTATATTCAGTTTATAAGCATATAATTTTAAAGCAATATAAAGACATTAGCAATTTTCTTTTAAATGTATCTCTGTAACCATAAAGACGTATGGTATTTTATTTATAACACTTTATTTGACTGAATAAACTGTGCTAGCATCCACAAATTTGACTTTTGGTCGATAATATTAACAGTAGAATTTATGCTACTTTTGGTTGTTGCCGTTGATGGAAGAGCTAGCTTGCATGCAAGAATGGCTGGGAATGAAAACCTGGCATCTAGAGCATAAGCAAAGGCAAATACTATACATTTCAAAATAAAATATGCAAACCAATTTCACATTAAACTGTCCATTGTGAAACTAGCTACTACATCTCTGTCTCCTCATGTCACCTAATATATATACATTTACACACACACACACACACACACACACACACACACACACATATATATATATATATATGTATATCTTTACACACACACGTGTGCGCGCATGTACATGTATGTGCGTACCTCAGACAATAGCTCTGGGAAATAAAAGTTGTTCTAAGACTTCACGGGGATCTCATAAATGCAAAACAAGGCATTGTTTATTAAAAGCATGTGTGTTGTAATAAAGAAATGGATAACAAGGAAAATGCAATGCGACAGCCTTTTGGCTGAGGTCTAGCTAAGTGACCTGCTGATGATTAAACACTCAGATCCTAGTTGATGTTTTTGAAATCCCATGCTGTCTTAATAATAAAAGAAATGACAGCTGGTAAACTTCGCAGAACAGATTTTGTTAACAAAACAGAGCAACTTTAGCTGAAAGAATCAGTATTATGTATTGTGAACAAACAAGCTACACAATTTAATAGTGAAAAAATGTCTTCTTTCACTTTCCCCACAAATATAGTTCAGGGCACTATCAATATAGTTGTACATCAAAAATGTCGCTGGTGGAGTTTGTTTTTTCAAGTGAACAACTTACCTTACCAGAAAGCACAACATACCTCATAATCACAGAAAAAAATCAAACTGTAAATTAACATTTTTGCATAATTAAAACAATTTTAAGTATGGGCATTTGAGGTGAATGAATGCATATTGCCCTTAGGAGAGACTGTAACACAGATTAGAATGTTAATGAATAATTAGGTGCTGTGTTAAATATTCTCATCCTTAGAAATTGTGCTTTATACACTAAGACAGTATTTAATATCCATGTTCATTCTTCTGGTGATGCTACATTGAGGTATCTTCAGTCATTATACTGCCAAAACATATGTCTCTCTATACTGAGTTCACTGCTAGCTTGAGTTATATATACAATATAAATACAAAGGCTGTTGCAGAATTTCCCTCCTACTATCACATGATAGTAAATTTTTTTATCATCATACACTTGCACCACCTGAGGTGATTTTCCTATATATTCACTGTGGAGTTGTGAGGTAGGGCCATTTTTCACTTAATGACATCAGGAAAATGATGAGTTATTAGCCCATCTCAATATAAAAGTGATAATCAGACTAAAAACATCTGGAGGCCTGTTCTACTACTTGTTTGTTGGCTTGCATTTAGACAGAATACTCCACCATTATCTTCTTCATGAAATCCTTGCATGAACTCCAATCATTAACCAAACAACCCCTCTCTCCTTTCCTGTAGAATCCTGGTTCAATGACTTTAACCTTGTTTATAATTCCCCAAAAACTAAACCAATGTGGTTTACCTCCAAAGCCCACTAAAATTCTACAAACATTTTCACCCTCACCTCTTGTACTGGGATTTCCACTGAAAAGATTAAATCATACTAAACTGCTTATGCTAACTTCAGATGAAAACCTGAAATTTGACCTCCACATCCAGCAATTCACAACAAAATCATCAAAAATTGTCTTGCTCTTCCAAACCAGAACCTCTCTCACTTAATCCAAAGGACGACTTATTGCAGCTGCTTTACTTCTCCTCACCCTCCTTTATACTGCTTCAACTTTCACTAATCTTCTGGTCTTCCAACTCCTCTCACTGTAATAAACCTATAATAAAATAGCAAAATTTGCATCCAACCCACCCTCATCCATCCATCAGTATAAAAATATAAAGCCATCATGAGTTAAATTGGTTCAAACTCCCTAACCTCTTTAAGCTCAAGCAAATAAAACATGCCCACAAAATACTACAGTCTTCAAACAAGTTTCCATCTCTGTCTTTACTTATGTCATGGTCTTCCCCTTTCTGAACCCTCAGACCCCCTAAATAAACTCTCTTTAGCATCAGTTTCTCCAAAACTTAAATAGGGATGGCTTCTACTCCACCACAACTCTGGAACTCTCTTCCATTGTCTCTACGGGAAACTACAAATGCTCACCAGTTCAAGTCAGGCAAAGCATCTGCCTCTCACCATTTCAGTTTATAACTGTGTCTCTCTCTGTGACCTCTCAGGTCATATAAATCATGTCTCCTCATCTCTCTACTTCACCCTCAGCCACTTGCAAATCATCCTATCATCTCCATTAGGATTCATTCACAAACACCCCTTAAGTCCTCTGCCTCATACCTACTTTCTATTTATCTCCCTTTCTTTCTTTCCCTATTCAAATGAAGCCTTCTAAACCCAGATACTTCCTTCGTTATCTCATAGTTCCACCATCACCTTCAAATCCTTCTGAAATATATCCACCTGAAATACCATTTAACATGCTTTTTTACTTCATTTGCAGGTACACCAGGTGGATACTGCTTATTACGTATACAGATCTCTCTTTTGATTGTGCCCTGTATTCTGTTTTCTAAAATCGGTCATGTTATACATTTGTATGGATTTGCAATTGTTTCATTTTCTTATATTCAGTTGCATTCATTATTATTGTTCATCAGTACTTGCATTCTTTGTTGAAGATTTTCTCCCTAGACCACCACTGAACAGAGACTTTGCTCATTTGGATTTTCCTGGTAAACAAACAAAACTAAATAAATGAATGAGGCTATACCATTCATTACCTGCCTTCTCTAACTATTACAAACAAAAATGTATGCTATGTGAGACATGAAGATATAAAAAAGTAATGACAGAAGATAACTTTACAATTACAAAGGTATGGTGATGTTATTACAAATTGCTTTAATTACATGTTTCTGTTCGTGCATCTGCTACATGGAGATTTCAGACATCACTATGGAAGTGCTTTGCTATGTTGTATTTTGCTTTACCAAAACTATTTTTTTTCATTCTCCCTAAATACATTTCATGTGGTATCTCAATGCGCCTTTGTGGCATTTTTTTATTAATTATTATTACTGGTGCTTTTAATAAGCATTTGCCATTTCTATTGAGAAAGGCTTGCATTTCTCCTTAGCACTTCCTACAAGCATTTGATTATTTCAGTATCGCTTTATTTAACATTTGTTTACCAGGAAAGTCCGACTGGACACAGGTCCTTTTTCAGCAGAGGCCCAGGGAGAAAAGCTCAATGAGTAACAGTAAATTTCCATGCAAACATTACAATAATCAAAAAAGTATAAAGTAAACAAAATGTAGTAAATAGTGAACATACAAATTTGTTACATCTTGACAACAAAACCTAGGCTTTGAACATAGCTAGTACTATTTGCAGGTATGACTTATGTCATGATATAAGGTTAAGACAGGTCGGTAGGAACAAAGGATTAAACACCGGGGAGAAATTGGATATGTTTTGGGTATACTGTGATGTATCAGAGCACTCATGAGGGGTGAGTACAGGAACATAGCCACTTATGTTTTAGATAAGCTTTAAGTGATCGCTTAAAGTGGTTAGTGGATGAGATTGAGAAAATGGAGTTAGGCAGGGAGTTGCATATATGAGATATATAGCTGGAAAATAAAGATTCTTCTGCAGTGTTGTTGGCCTTGGGAGACGGTGAGTAAGTTCTTGTTGTTAGAGCGAAGTGGTCTGCTGGAACTGTAAGGAAGGATGAGATTTTGTAGTGCAGGGGTTCTAGTTGGTTGTATTACAATTTTGTGAGTTAGAGTTGGTTGTAAAGAATAATGTTGGGAAGCTCAAGACAGTCTAGTATCCTTAAAGCTGTACAATGATGTGTTCTATATGGGCAGTCAGATGCAAACTTGGCAATTTTATTATAACATGCTTCTAGCTTAGATAAGTCAGTTTTCCTTATATTAGTTGAAATTGGAGAGGCATATAGTAGAGTGGATAGCAGATGGGTTTGTGCTAATGTCATTTTGGCCATTGTGGTCAGGAACCTTTTGTGCCTAAATAGACTTCCAAGTTTCTTATTGACTTTTTTTTTATAGTTAGGGAGACATGCAAGTCAAACTTTTAGGGTATCGTCTATTTCCACTCCAAGAAGTTATGTATGGGTTGTCAGGGAGATCACAGTATTGTATTTGGCTATTATGTTAAATGTTTGGCATGAGATTGATGTCTTGTTAGGTTGGAAGAGTAATAATTTAGTTTTGTTGAGTTCAGGATTAGATGGGCATTGGCTAACCATGTTTCGACAGAAGTGAAAGATTCCTGTGTTTGAGAATGAAGAGCTGATAGAGAAGTGGCAGCACAGACAAGTGTTGAATCATCTGCATATTGTATTATAGAACCATGTAGAGTAGCTGTGTGTAGATTATTAGTAAAGAGGGAGAAAAGGAGAGAGAGCCCAAAATAGATCCTTGGGGGACACCAATGGATAAAGGAAGGTGTGGAGATAGGTCACCCTGCTATAGAACAGATCATTGATGGCCAGATAAATAGTTATGAAACCATGCTGTGGCAGACGGTAGGAAGGATAGTTCACTTAGTAAATCTATCAGTTTGGAATGGGAGACTATATCAAAAGCTTTTGATAGGGCTAGAAAGATGGCAGATACAAAGTTGTTGTAATTCCTGTGATGGTTTACGGTATTAGTGAAGGATAAGTAAGTTGTAGTGGTACTATGTGATGGGCAAAAGCCATGCTGAGTGTTTGTGAGAAGGTTATTAGTTAATAAGAATTTTATGACCTGGAGATGAATACACCTTTTGAGTAGTTCAGAAAGATCTGAAAGAATAGCAACTGGCCAATAGTTGGTCAGTTCTGTGGAAGGTCCCCCTTTACGAAATGGGAGTACATGGGAAATTTTCCACAGCTAAGGGACCTTGTTTTCGAGAAAGGATCTATTTATAAGGATTGATATTGGGAAGGCTATAGATTCAGCTGCATTTCTGAGGTATTCACTAGGTTAGTTATCTATGGCAAGTGTAGTAGGTTTTAGTTTCTGTAGTAGTTTTTTATAGTGGCTGTAGGAACTGGGGAGTAAGAGAATGAGGCATTGCTAGTTGTAGACTTTGCTGGTTTGGTATCAGGAGTAGGAGTTTGCTGCTTGGAAAGGGCAATTACAGATTCAGTAAAATGCTTGTTAAAAATGGTAGCTATGTTTTTTGGAATTGTTGTTGATATTTGGCGTTGGTGTAGTAGATTTTCCTGGGTGAAGGTTTGAGTTTATAGCTGTCCAGAATTTTAAAGTTTTTTTTGATGTGTGTTTTGAAAGTTATGACAGACATTTATTTTATCCTGTTTTATTTGTTTTTCTGCCTTATTTCCAAGTTCTTGATATTGTTGTTTATAAACTACTGTTAGTCTTATGCCATAGTTCCCAGGCTTTATCTCTAGTTTTCAGAAGGGCCCTAGCCAGGGGGCATAGTTTGATTTTACTCTGATGGTTCTAACAGGGGCATGTGCATTTAATATACCTAAGAAAGATTTATTAAAGTGGTTCACTGCATCATCTAGGTCAAGGTATTTGAGTGGAGTCCAATTGCACCTTTGTAGGTTAGCTAGGAAGTTGCCAAGATTAAAGTTGTGTTTTTCTCTCAGTTGTTTAAATGTAGTAGGTTTTGGTGGGAATATGTGCTGTCTTATAAGAAATGTGGGTAGGTGGTCACTCAGACCATCAGGAAGGCAACCTGATTGGAATGAGTGAGAGGAGTTATTTAATAATATCCAATCCAAGGTGGGTTGTTTTTTTACCAGCTTTATCTATTCGGGCAGGTTCTTGAATAGTTTGTGTAAAACCATGCACGTTTATGTGATGGATGGGGTGATCTGTATCACATGCAAACCACTCTCAATTAAAATCACCCATTATGAATGTCTCCTGACTAAGGGTACAAACCAGTCTAAATTAAAATCACCCAGTATGAATGCCCCCTGACTAAGGGTACAAACCAGTCTAAATTAAAATCACCCAGTATGAATGTCCCCTGACTAAGGGTACAAAACCAGTCTAAATTAAAATCACCAAGTTTGAATGCCTCCTGACTAAGGATACAAACCAGTCCAAATTAAAATCACCCTGCATGAATGGCTGCTGACTAAGGGAACAAACCAGTTTAAATTTAAAATCAACAAGTTTGAATGTGCTCTGACTGAGGGTGCAAACCAGTCTAAATTAAAATCACCCAACAACAGTAATTGAAAGGAGAATATGATAAGGAGTGAATAAAATGCTGGAAATAATGAAAAGTTATATTAATCTTGAAACCATATAGAAGAGGGAAATTTAGCATTTTCAGACTTTCTCTTTTGATAAAATCCACAATTTAACTTGATACTGCCATTTTTTCCCCCATATAAAAGTGATTATCTTATTAATTTATACAAGACACTCATTTGGGATGCAAGAGATTGATATTCTAAGAAAATATTAATCTTTGTTACGTATTTTTGTTAATAAATTAAATTTAAATGCTTTCTTATTTGCCATATATTTTATAACTTTATCTAAGCCTGACCTGAGATTTATCCATTAAAAGTTGTTGTATGTCAGGTTTATGTTTTACCTTAAAGTATACAAGTTTTTGACCTTTTCAATGAATGGACTGATAAGAACAAGTTCAATGCTTTAAGATCTCATTCGCAATGCCTGTTACTTGCCCTCCCTTAAGTATTATTCCAGTCACCAATATACTACATAAATTCTCATACTATCTGTTAATCTCACACATATTTTTACATATTTGAAAGTGTGTGCTCCCCCGCCCACCTTAGTAATGTGTGCTACCATAACATGCATAACTTTAAATACCATTTCTCATAAAACTATCAATATTCATACAAATCTTACTTGAATGTGGTCAGCTTATGTATAGTATATGGGAAAAGGAAATGTTTTCATTTTTCAATGTACTGAATGTCAATTTATTGTTCGTTCAATGTAAAGAATGCTCAGCATGTGGTCCAAGTTGTGTGCATTTACCAAGTGACATATTGACAACTCATTTTATATTTTTATATATATATATATATATATATATATATATATATATATATACATATATATATATATACATACACACAAACACAGATATTTACACATTTTAAATATATATATATATATATATATATACACACACACACACACACACACACACACACATATATATATGAATGTGTGTGTTTATATTTAGATATATATATATATATATATATATATATATATATATATATATAAAATATAGACACATACACGCATACAATTTATAGGGTTGCAGTCTGAAACAGCAAACATTCAAATGAGAGATTGTTTGTTCAGACTCTGAATAACAGCAAACACTCATATGATCAAACGCTGCTTTGACTTAAGCCTTTGGTGTGGTGGTGGTGCAGTGGGGTAAGGGAATTTGCACTTAGCCTGCTGTAGTGTGATCTCACACAGTTGGTATATATGATTGGCAGGGGGTGTGGATGGTGCAGGGATGTGTGTCCCTCTGCAAAAATGTATTTGTAATTTTTCTTGTTTTCAGTTTTAGATTTGTTCTAAAATAATCATTATTTTGCCTTTCCTTGTTTGCTATTGTGAGTGTTCAGTGTTTGATGAGACAAATACAGATATACACACACACACACACATATACGTACACAAAATTTAATAAAAAAAACAAATAAAAAACAAAAAATACTTCTATGAAAAAAGAAGCAACAGTGCAGTTTAATAATGAATGCTTCCATTCCTTTTAACAGCAGAACTTTATCAGAACTAAAAGCAATCAATTCATGTATTTAAACATCAGTTAAGAAATTAAAACCTTGCATATAAAATGCATTGGCGCATTTGTGTTATTCCCTGTGACAAAAACCTAGTCCTTCAACATGTTATATTTATTTTGCAAAGAGATGGAGATCCCTTAAGTGCATTTTTATACCACCAGTGAACTTGTGAATGTGTAAGATGTCAGACAGAACAGTGTATGTTGAAGCTCTAGCCACAAGACAGAAAGTGCCCTGGTGTATTACAAGTGCTCGGTTGCTATTAGCTTGGTGACGCACTATCAAAACGGCAAGCACTTCAAAACTTTTTAGGTTGATCTTACCCCATCTTGTTTGTCCTTCCAACACCATGACCCTATTAAAATGTATAACCCTATTACAGCCCTAACTTTAACCCTAAACTCTCACCCAATTTCAAACCAGATTTGTCATTCCCTAACTCAAATTATTCTCCCCACCCTAAGCCTAAAATCTCTGATCACACTCTAAACCTCAAACTCCAACCCCCCAACCATAAACTCCTTTCCCATTCCATAAATGTAGAACTTCTCTTTCTCCCCAACCCAAAAACTCTATCTTTCTGTAACTCTAAAATTAAATCCCCTGTCCTGATCACTGCCCTAATCAAGACCCCCCACTCCATTCTTAAGGTTGATGTAAGTCCTTCCCTTGAACTCAGATAATGTCTTCAGGTAAGATGTAGCTGCTGCATGTCTTAACTCATATCTTCAGGTAAGATGTAGCTGCTGCATGTCTTAACTCATATCTGAGTTCACACATAAGCTACCGACTTTATGAGATACAAAATGCTAGAGTCTTTGACTTTGAATAGGTGGTCTTAGAGTGCTTGGTAGCTGATAGGTTGTAGTAGAACCAAAATGCATTATCAACCTGGATAAATAGCAATGAGATCAAAATATTTCGAGTTGATAGAAAGCAAGTTGTAGTTTATGAAATATCTGTTTTAGGATGCCTTTCTTTTGGATTGAAGCAAATCAGTTGCAGTCACATGCTGATATTGCCAGGACACCGATTCAGGTTATATGGACAATTTTAAGGTTAAATATGATCCAATGTATTTTCAATGCATTTGTCATTTAGCTTAACTATCACAAATGCAGGATCACAGTGTAATATATTCCAATCAATTTTTTACAAAATATTTCTTTTTTTTTTTCTTAGGGAAAGCACAGATCATGAAACTAAACATTATAGACTTATTATTTTCATAGAGCATATTTTTGTAGAGCAACTATAGACTATGGTCACATTTCTTAGATGAAACAAAAAGAAAACTAATCACTATTTTATTTCAAAGCATATGCAACATATGCAATTAATGCCTACATTTATCACACCTACTGTAAATTATATTGAGTTACCATACTAAAGCTTTTATTGCATTTTCAATACAGTCAAGTGTCGGTGCATATGACATGAGCAAACTTGTCAAACACGCAGTTAAAATTCTGTAGCTGATTTCACATACAACTTATGAAGTAACTATTGGAATAGCTGAAGCAAAATAGTTTATCAGATATTGTGCTGTCCAAAAAGTCAAACATGGTTATCCTGAAAATGTGAAATCTCTTCAGAACAGTAGTAAATATAGAAATCAAATTGAAATCCATTATTATACTTGTCTCCAGTTAGTTTGAGCATAATGTGACATCATATGTCAACAAGTAAAGGTCACCCTACATTTTGGATGGTAAGTACTGTTAAGGATATGTGCATAATTATGTGGTCAGCAGTGAAATAGTTGAATATTGGGTATGGGAAAGGATCACCAAACATGGTCAGCTTTTAAGGCCCATGCTAACACACACTAGAATACCATCAATGAAAAAGCATGTGCTGTGTGAAAACAAATAACTCAACACTCCCTTTATATTTGTTTACCAGGCACCACAATTTTGGAATTATTTTGAAATTCAGAGCATACCGAATGGTGACACCATAGGTGAGTGAAAATATATACAAATTAATCTTTCTGGGATGATTACTTTTAAAATAATGTTTTAGGACTGGAACAAAAATAGTTTGATAACAGAGATAAGAAATTAATGTCACATTTTCAAATGGCATTACTAAACTGTTGTTATACATGGCATCCACAACAACACTTATTTTTTTTACAAGACACGGACAGAAACACAAGTTTATCAACAGGCTATGAAGCATACAGATAAGATTAGATTCTCACTTAACTCTAGACTACATTAGAAGTAAAATGTTTGGCAGGTTACATAAATACTGAAGAGTTATGCTTTCTACCAGTAATAGATATCATGGCTTGTGTGTTTTCAGTAAACTCTCCATTAAATATTCCTTCTCCAGTTTTCTTCCTTGCTTCAGACCTCTCCTACCCTGCATTCACCAGTTATAATCATTACAGTCCCACATTATCTTTCAGTCAAACCAAAAGATTTAAACCAATAGTTTCCTTTATATCTTTCACATCTGCCAAAAAAATTCAATCCATAATCACAACTGCATATTATATTTGTTAGAAGGTCATCTGTAGATACAGACTTACCATTTACACAACTATAGAAATATATAAAAAAAAGATTTTTTACTAAAGAATGCTTTTTATTCAGTCACTCTAAAAAGTAAGAAAATACGTGAAAATTTTGCAGAAGAAACAGGCAAGCTGATTTCAGAACGGCATTTTGGGGTTTGTTATTAAGGTAGCAGGGGTGGTAAGAGGAATCATCAAAACTAACATTGAATGCTTTTCTAAAATCAGCTTGTCTGTCTTTCTTTTGCAAAGTTTTCACACTTATTTTTTTACTTTTTAGAGTGTCTGAATAAAATGCATTCTTTATTAAAAAAACTTTTTTTATATATTTTTATTTTATTTCTTCTTAGCTTTTAAGTAAAATGTGTCCCTCTGTGGTTCTGTCACTTTCCTTGAAAAACATAGTAAGAAGGCATTTAGCTAGACAGGGGAAAAAAAATGCCAATCAGAAGTGCAGCAATGTTTCAGCTGGCCTGCAAGGAACATGACAGAACCTCAAAGGAGATTTTCTATCATTTTCTCAAATGCATAATCTTTTAAAAGTCTTTGATTAGAAGCAGTCTTGCATTATAGGTTCATAGGTAGGTACTCGTAAACCAGAAAAAGGTGCAAAAGCGGAGAGGAAAACAACTGAAAAGAAATGTCCACTTCGAAGCCAATGTACTACAACCCAGAAAGCATTTATTGCTAAAAACACAAAAGTTGATAATATCCAATAATCCACAATAGTCAGTCAAGCGCTTTCGTCAGATGACTTCTTCAGAACAAAATTCCATAGTTTCATCTCATTTTATACTAACTGATAATGACTAACTAACAATTGATAAACAATTGATTAACATTTAAAGTGGCAATGCGGGGTAAACACTGATGTGTGCATATATAAAAATGTAAATGAATAAATAAATAACTATAAAGTTTTAAAAACTAACAAAGGTATTGTTTAAAAACTATAAAAATAAAACAATATATTACAGCTTTGTAGCTCTGAAACTTAGTTCAGGTTTAATACTGATGGCATCATTGATACCTGGAAATTCTGTGGCATTCAATTTAAGTTGCCACCTGGTTTCAGCCCTTAATTTATTCGTCCAATCCCCCCCCTCTAAAGTCCATAATAACTACTTCTAAAATAGCAAACCTAAAATAATGGGAGGGTTTACAGTTAACATGTTTAAAAAGGGCATTTTTTTCATCTTTTTTGAGATGCTATAACAATGTTCATAAATCCTACGGTTTAACCTCCTTTCTGTCTTCCCAATATAAAAACATTCACAGAACTTACATAAGGCTAAATAAACAACACCTGTCATTGTACATGAACCCGGGGCCAAAAACACTTCAATTTTATATGGACCCAACCTTACCTTGGGGGTTTCAAGAATATAACTACAATAATCACAAGCCCCACATTTAGTGGTTCCGTTCTTTTTGTTTTTCTTTTTGGGATATCTGTTTTCCAAAATATTTTTCAAATTGCTGTTAACCCTATAAGTAAATAAGGATTCTAAACCAACAGCTGTCCATAAATCCTTATTTCCCTTTAACATGGCCCAGTTGTTTTTAATAATCTTTTTAACTTCACTGGAGGTTTCACCGTACGTTAAAACCATAGCTTGGGAAAAATCCTTAGGTTCATTTTGATGTTTAACTACAACTTCCTCATTTGCTCCTAATAAAGGTTTATATCTAACATTCCATTCACCCATAACTTGGTCTCTAATCCTCGTTAAAAAGTCTAAAGGGTAGCCCCTACCAAGGAACATATCCAAAACTAGCCTTGTTTCCTCTTCAACAAAAGTCAGATTAGAACACATTCTAACTACCCTAACCATCTGCCCATTAACTATGTTCCTTTTAGTATAGGGGGGTGGTTACTAGAAAATTCCAGGCAGTTGTTAGAAAAGGTGGGCTTCCTAAATACCCTAGATTGGAAACTGTTACTGACAAAGTCTTTAATCAACTTAACATCCAAAAAGTTGATCTGCCTGTTGTTTCCATTACCAGTGAATTTGAAATATTCACATATTCCGTTAATGTACTCAAGAAATGGATCAAAGGTCTTTTCATCTTTCCACAAAATAAATAAATCATCTAAAAACCTAAGATATAAACACCAATCATTCTTATAACATAAATTGAAAATGTATTGGTTTTCTCATTGATACATTACAAGATTTGCAAAGATAGGGGCACAACTGTTGCCCATTGCTACCCCTTTTACCTGTCTGTAAAATCCCCCCCAAAAGTAAAGAAGTTATTTTTCAAAACAATCTCCATTAATTCTAAAATAAAATTAATCATATCACCACTTAAATTGGCTTTACTCACTAATACATTGTTAAAGAATTCCAAACCAGTGTCATGTGGGATAGAAGTAAAAAGGTCGACAACATCAACAGTAGAAAAATGAACCTCATTACTAAAAATTCATCTTTAACTTTTCTTAAAAAGTCCCATGAATCAATAAGAATGCGTTCAATGGGGGTCATAGCTTTTCTGAACATTCGGTCAATAAAAATACCTAGGGGATAGGTGATACTGTTATGACTGGAAATAATGAGCCTATAAGGGGGATCACTTATATCCTTGTGCGGTTTTGGGATTCCAAAGGCAATGGGTATAACAGGTATAATGGATATAATAGGTAGGTACTAGGCTATCTGTCCAAAGGTATTTATAAGCCTAGCCAGAATGTGTTGGCTTTCGCCACCCCCTTAGATTAGTTCCCTGTGCCTCTGTCCAGCAGGGCCACTGAATTGATCCCTGAGATAAACTTTGTTTCCCATCCACTCGTCAAGATTTCTTTTGAAGAGTGTTCGCGAGGTGCTCTGCCTAATGTAGATTGGGATCTTGTTCCAAAGCATGGGAAGTCTCTGGGACAGGAATCTATCCCTCCAGCATGTCCTATTTATTGTTGTGGTGAGGATGAGATCCCTAGAACGTGTGGCTCATGGGGATAAGGTTTTCTTTAGGTGGAGCATGTCCATTAATTCTGGGTTGGACATGGCCTTGTATGTCAGGTAGAGATCACCTCTTGAGTAGGTGGTATGCAACCGAGTACAGCTGTAATTTCTTCAGTCGAGCTGCATTGGGCATCTGTTTGAGGCCAGTGATCCTCTTGGTGAGGTACTTCTGAGGTCTTTCCAGCCGTTGCAGGTGTCTTGTAAGGTACATCCCAAATGGGGCGTTGTACTTTATGATGGGTCTGATGAGTAGAGGAGCACAATGACCTCTTTTGATCTGGATGTGAACCCTTTTGTGATTAGCTGGGCCACAAAGAAGGATTTTCTAACCACTTTGGCAATGTGATGATCAAAGGTGAGATTACTGTCTACTTGAGTCCCCAGATCCCTTATCACGTCTTCCGTATTTAGGGGACTACCACCTATGTAGTAGTTTGTGGGTATTTTGTTTTTTCCAAAGGGGATGATTATGCACTTTTTGGCATTTAGCTTGAGGCCATGATTTTGACACCAGGTATCCGTCTCCGTGAGACCCTTTTGGAGGATGTCTGTGTCAGCCGGAGAGTCAATTATAGCCCTTAGTTTGCAGTCATCTGCAAACTTGGTCAGCCATAGTCCTCCTGTGCTTGCCTGTACCTCTGAGAAGTATATGCCGAACAGCAGTGGTCCTAGGACTGAGCCCTGTGGAACTCCACTTGTACCTGATTTAGAGTCGGATCTAGCTCCCGCAACTCTCACCATGTGGGTTCTGTCCATGAGCCAGTTGGCAACCCATCTTGTGACGTAGAGATTTATGTTCAGGCTGGTGAGCCTGTCTATAATACCAGAATGGGGAATGGTGTTGAAGGCCTTTGCGAGGTCTAGGTAGGCTGTGTGTACCACTTTTCCCTCATCTATAGTCTTGGTAACTGTCTCAAAGAAGTCCACCAGGTTTAGGAGGCATGATCTGCCCTTAAAGCCGAACTGGGTAGGGTCCAGTGTTTGGAGGTTCCCAATGTCTCTGTTAATGAGTTCCATGATGATGCGCTCCATAGCCTTGCAGAACAAGCTAGTCAGGCTTATAGGGCGATAGTTCCTGGGGTCTGTTGTGGCTCCACTTTTGTGAAGTGGAATAACCGCTGCTGTGCGCCACTCTATGGGTACATAGCCTGTGGAGAGGCTGAGTTTGAACAGTGTGTTTAGGTGAGGGGTTAGTTCGTCTTTGAGCTCATGTAGGACACAGCCTGGGACACCATCCGGTCCCATTGATGCTGTGTTTTTGGCTTTGGAGAGGGCTGTTTTAACCTGAGTGTCTGTGATTTCAGGGACTCTACATTCTTCTGGTATGGTTATGGGCCGTCTTGGGGGTGAGAGGGGTGTGAAGTTTG
Source organism: Protopterus annectens (assembly GCF_019279795.1). Lineage (NCBI taxonomy): Eukaryota > Metazoa > Chordata > Ceratodontiformes > Protopteridae > Protopterus > Protopterus annectens. The sequence goes on from NC_056743.1 coordinate 526,419,305, forward strand.
CGCTGAACTTGTCTGCCAGGATATTGGCGATATCGGTCGGTTCAGTGTATTTTATGCCATTCTGCACCAACTCCGAGCAGATCTGAGCATTGCCACTAAAGAATGCCTTGTGGTTATCTTTGGAGTCCTTGGCAATTTTTCTTTAAAAGCTTGCCTTGGATGATTTTATGAGGGATCGAAGTTTCTTGTGGATACTGATCAGGGATGTCTTCCCTTCTTGGGATTTTACTCTTTTCTGTACTAGTTTCCTCCTTTTATTGTGTAGCTTGTTTATGGCAGGAGTCCACCAGACTGGTTTCCTTTTCTTGGAGGAGTGAGTCTTGGTTTTGCTTGGGATGGCATGATCCATGCATTCTTCTAGGTGCCCATAGAATGCATTAGTGAAGGATTTTGCAGCTTGGACAGTGTTATCCTTCAGCATGGGGGCTTTAAAACTTTCCACCTCGGTCTTAAGTAACGTGAAGTTTGCTTTTGAAAAGTTTTTCACGGTGTTTTTTTTGTCCGGGGGTGGGGGCGGAATGTGGATATCCAAAGTGATTTGTTTATGGTCAGATCTAACCAGCGATGGGTTGACCTCTGGTGTGGAACACCGGTCAACCATGTTGGTGATGACCAGGTCCAATATGTTGTCACCTCTGGTGGGTGTGTTGACCAGTTGAACCAGGGCGTTTGAGTTTATAAATTCTAGGAAATGTTGGGCAAGGGATTTAGTACTTGAGTAGTTCTCCCAGTTAATGTTTGGTTTATTGAAATCACCCAATATTAGGGTGTTTGGTAGGACTTTTATGTTTCCCAGTGTTTCCAGAAATGTGGAATGGGGGGTCCTGGGACATGGTGGGTGATCTGTAGCAAGCTACAATTTGAATTGCAGTTTTGCCCAATGTTAGTTGCACGTGGATGATCTCTGAAGCATCATGCTGTGCCACTAACCTGGACGTGTGGGTATCCTTGATGAATATGGATATGCCCCCGCCTTTTGTATTTCGGCTTGGGTTCTGTGGCCAAAATGTATGGTATGAGTTGTAGCCTGGTAGTGCTGGGGTGCTCTCTGGAGCCTTAAACCAGGTTTCTGTTACTGCACATATATCGATTTTCTCCATACTGAGGAGTGCCTCCAGTGCGTGCATTTTGAGGTTCAGACTTCTGGCATTGAGTAGCATTATCCTCAGTTTTTTGTTACTTGTGCTATTTACGACGGTGGGTTTGTCTTTTGAGCCTTGCCTAAAAAAGGCACTATGGAGGTGGCAAGAGCCTTGGCCAGTATTCAAAAGCCTAAGGGTGACAGATGCAAGCTGTCTCTAGCGAAGCAGCGTGGCTTGTCGAACATGTCGTCCCAGGCGGACAGACACTGGATACCCTTTGAATGGCACCAGAAACTTAGCCAATTGTTGAAATTGAGAATTTTTTCTTTATACCTTGGTATCATTCTTGGTGAGGGCAGGATGCTACTCAGGGTCAGGGTCATACCGGCCTGGGCTACATGATTAGAGAGCTCTTCCATGTCTCTTTTCATGTAGTCCAGAGAGGTATGGCTCAGGTCATTCACACCGTGGACAATGACAGAGTCATATTTGTACTTGTTCTGTAGTGACTTGAGTGCTTGTGTTATGTGGCGGACCCTGGCACCAGTCAGGCAGCTAACAGTAACCTTCTCCCTATTCAGCTTAGTGAGTTGGACGTCAGTGTGCCTGACTATAGAGTCACCTATTACTAGTATGTTGGTTATGTTATTTTGCCTTAAGGGCTGTGATTGCATGGCACACTGGTTTTGTGAAGTATGCGTTTTATGTTTTGTGTTGGGAGGTGGAGGTTGCTTGGATTTTTGCTTTGGAGGTCACTGTTGGTTTTGCAGATTTTTATTTAGTGCCTCCGAGTATGTTTTCATGTATTTATGTGTGTTTATTTTCCAGTGCTGCTTTAATGGGTATATGTGAGACTGGTGGTGTGATGCAAGTATTTCCCTTCTCCTCTTGACTGTCTGATCCACTCTTGGGTTGAGAGAGCTTAGCCTCCAGTTTGGCCATATAATTGCATCTCTCGCATGTATTAGTGTTTGGTGGTAGGAGGAGGGGGTTGTCTGTGTACATGAGGCAGTTGTAACATTGCCTCAAAATGCCCAGATTCACCAGTTGGACTGGAGAGTACACTGACACTGCCCTTTGGACATGCCTGGATAGGTACAGTGAACTGTTTTACTGGATGGCTGGTAAGGTTGAATAGAGAGCCTTGTTCTTCTGTACCATACAGGAGGGTCTAGTGCTAGGGTTTATAAGTGCTTGCTATAAGTTTTGAGGAAGTGCCAGGCTGAGAAAAAAAGTGGCTTGAGTGCTTAAGTTGAAAGTTTGTCTAGTTCCAAGGGAAAAATTCAAGAGGAGACTTTGTGGAGCTGGGAATAGTTTTACCCTAGCTAACCGGTGCTGTCCGGCATGCAAAACCGGGAAAATACGGTATTTATAGCAGGGAAATGAAAGAGATAGAAATTAGCCCAAAATGGCCAATAAACTACTAATTTCTGGGCTGAAACCTCTCCTCCAGGGACAGACAGGCTGCTCAAAGCTCCCCTCTCTCACAGGTGAACAGAGAACTTCCTTCTATCCAAGTAAGGTATGGGCAAACACAGATTTGTAACACAGCCCTGAATTCAGCAATAACCTGAAAACTGGATATACTAGCTTAGAAATATAAATATAAATTTTTATTATTTTTTTTTAGAAAATAAAGCAGATACACTCAAAAAACACTTTAAATGCACAGAAAAGGATACTTATTGTTATATATCGCAGATCAGAGTTGTAGACATTGCCCCTAGTAATAAAGTAGGAAGAAACACAAATACAGTAAAAGCAGATGAATAAAGTACAATAGAAAATGAAGAAACTGATTTAAACAAGTTACCCAATTTTCCAGAAAAAGGCTCAAAACTGAGCCCTGTTCCAGCAGTCTTCAATCAGATAAGTTTTAATGGCACACCCCTGCTTACTAGGGTGCAGGGGAACCTTCTCCAAAAAAGATGGCCTGGATCAGTGCTCAAGTTATACAAACAAAGCTAGATTGAGTAGTCCTGAATCTGGTCTATGTTACAGCAACAAGCCGCACCAATTTCAGAAAGAAACAATTCGAATAAGCAGACACAATAAGCCTGTGACCAGATATTGCCAGCTCAGAAGGGCAGAATCCAGCCTCTCCTCCCACAAGAGTACAGACCACAAATCTTCTTAATGTAGAATAACTGACCTGAAGCCCAAGTGCTTAAGCCAGAACTAATACACTTTTAGAATAGCAGACACTGGGCCTTCAATCAGCAATTCCCAGCTTAGAAGGATGTAAGCTACCTGTCCTGCCACAACAGTGCAGACCACAAACATTCTTAATGTAAAACAGCCTGTATGAAGCCCAAGTGCTTAAATCAAAAGACTTAGAATAACAGTTACAGTTTAATCAGGCTACTACCAAGCAGTAATAAATGCAGCAGAATAAATAAAAGTGAGTACTTTTAAGAAAAGCAAAAGAAAGTAGGAGGAAAGACAAATACAGTAAAGACAAATACAGTAAAAGCAATTTTTTTTTTCTTTTTTTTTTCATTTTTGGGACTCACTGTGTGTGTGTGTGTGTGTGTGTGTGTGTGTGTGTGTGTGTAGGAAAAAATGTGGGGAAATGCAAGAGTCTGCACGTGTGTGTTTAAGGCTGCTCATAGTACAGTGCATCCCATTCTGTTCCTCTGTGGTTCTGTCACGTCTTTGTGGACATGTCCCTTGCCGATAAGAAGCTCAGGGTTTTTCCACCGTCTCATGAGAGCATGACAGAACCACAGGGGGACAGAGCCACAAAGCCAATTTCAATAAAAAGAATTCTAAAAAAAACTTTTTATAACTGAAAGAAATGATGTACCATTTCCTCATTGTGAAGGGGCATAATTTTTGTAAAGATGTATGCAATTTTTATACTGAAGTAAGGACAATAAAAGGTTGTCAGTATAAAATATAAATTTCAAGTTAAACTATGAATGGCATAAACATACCTATAACCTTTCATTAAAAAGGCAGTGTAATGGTACAGATAACAATATACTGTTACCAGTATTAATGAAAGGTATTAGAAAAGTCAAAAAGGGTGTGACTTGCTTTTCTACCCAATTAATTGTATAGTAGAATGATTGGAGACAATTGTTTTATTTCTAATGTTAAAAAGACACCAAGTAATATGGATGCAAACTATATGCCATGGGCATTTGTACTGCATTTTGCAGATTTACTAAAAACGTGAACACCTGAAGGAAAGGGTGAGGAATGTGTGAGTGTGTGTCCTGCAGTGAAATTTCTCAGAGTGTCATATGTTATCTTTGGAGAGCCGTAAACTGAAATATAAAACATACTTTTCAGTACACACAGAACACTGTATTATTAAAAATGAAACTGAAATATAGACTCCCTATTTAGGCAAAAGCCAAGAATAATTCATTTAGCAAGTTCACTGCAGCAGTACAGCTGTTTTGGATGAAAAAAATTTTTAAAATGCACCATATCTTACACAATCTGAAAATTGTTATGCCCAAAAGTGTTAGTACTTAAAAGTCACTAACATTTACTTAAGAACTTCTGTAGGATTTAATTAAATGTAACAAACTGTTTCCTGTAGTCCATGGGCTTTATTCCCTGATCTATAGACAGCCAGATATATGGACAGATGGACAGAGACAGACAGATAGAATTGTTTATTTAACTTGATTTGTTTGTCAGCAGGACTCAGGCCACATGGGATATTGGATGAAACAGGAGGTTCTGGAGACAGAAAAAGCTCACGAGGTTCCAGGAGGTACACAAGCTTACATAAAAGAGTCTGTTTTTTGTTTAGGGTTTGCTGACTTAACTTTTGTTCTTAAATGAGTTTCTGACTAAAGATATTAGAGAGAACTAGCTTAAATGGTGATTATAGTTAAAAAGGTTTTGGCAGCAAGGAGAAATGACATCATTGTTGTGCATCTGTGTGTTGGAGTGGGTAGTTTTCAGTAACCCAATAAGATAATCTGTAATAGATTTCAGGTTAATGGTGTTATAAGTAAGCAACAAGGCACAAATGCAGCATGCATTGTATAGATATCATCGTATTCCTAGAAGTGTGTTCTGAGATACCAGCTCGAAACACATGCATCCTTCAGGTTCCTGGAAGTGCGATCATACCTGTATAAAGCTCCCCCATGGCTTTTGATGTTTATAAAATTACACCTGAATAGTATAATTAACTTATTTATGTAACAGAATCTTTTGTATGAAACTGTATTTTTAATTAAAACAAAGAGTTCTACCAAAGTTTATATACTTTCGACAGACAGAGAGAGGGTGGAGATGTAATAGTTTATGTGCGCATGTAGGAAATGATGTAGGGAGATGCAAGTGTGCGTGTTTAATGCCGTTCATAGTACATTGCATCCTACTCTGTCCCTCTGTGGTTCTTTCATGTCTTTGTGGGTATGTCCCTTGCCAACAAGAAGCTTGGCATTTTGTCTGCTGTCTCGCAAATGTGTGACAGAGCCACAAAGCCAATTTCAATAAAAAACATTCTAATAATGATAAAAATATTAGCAAAACAGAATCCACTGGAGTCACCACACGAAACTTCTCACTGGTATAAAATCTTCTTTATTGAGAACAGGAACACAAGCGCTTTCACGTAGCTATACTACGCTTCTTCAGGTGTAATAAAGCATTAAAACAAAAGAACTTATATACAAAAAACTTTTGGCGCTCAAACCAAAAGATTAAGCAATAATTGAATAATTAATAACACCTTAACATTCCCTCCTAGTTCTGCTTAAAGAGGCAGTATCAAAACAGTCTAAAAACAGTGGAAAATAAATATATAAATGGACGCCGTTACCAAACAACATGACAAAATAACTTTAAACAGATCATCAAGGCCTGTCGCTGTACAACTATATGAGCTGCCCAAAGCGATAAGCTCACAGCTCTGTGTGGCTGTATAAAAAACGCAATCAAAACAAAATACAGCATGAACATGAATATAAACAAAATATTTTCCGATTTAAAAATACTTCTTGTACTTGATTTGCACCTTACTCTAAGATCGCTATATATTCACAAGTATTCCCTAAAATAACATTGCAGGAAATGCAAATATATTATACAGAAAACCATCCTATAATCAAAACTGAAGTTAATCCGGCAAATCTAGATGGTGCAATGGAGCAAACATCAATTCAGATATAAAAAGCAACTTGCTCACCTATATTGTTTACAAATACAGAGGATGATGGAGCACATGACTGCCGGTCTGTTCACAAAAGCAGCTCTCTGCTAACATAATACCATCAGGTTCCAAACATATCCGGACAACAAAATCTACACTAATACTAAGTAAAACCAATAACCCAATTGCAACATCAAGATGAAACATTAAAATGCCAGCAAGGCAGTTACTATTTCTTAGAAAAGGAACGCTCCGCCTCTACGGACATGCGCTCATGTGACGACCCTGTCAGAGAACCATTAAATCCCTGCTGGAATACAAAAGTGTATGCCCGAGCTTATCACCAACCTAGCGATAAGCGCACACCACCAATAACATGCCGCATGTGTACTACATCCACTAAAATAAAACAACTAAAACACTGCAAAGGGGTGCAATACATACAAAAAATGTGCAAAACCAACAATGGTTTATCCACCATGATGAAACGGCACTAAATCATCATGGACTAAAGCTCCCATGCAGAGCATATGATAACTAGATTAAATGCATAAAAAGCCAGAAGGTCTTTAATCAAAAAGGAGTTTACAATAGGCTCAAGCAAGATATGCCTCTACAAGGACTAGGTACAAAATACTAAATATAAAAATATAGAACTACTAGCAAAGTTGTAATCTATAAAGGACACATGATCTGTATATCCGGAGTGGATGTTAAAAAGGACATGCAAAAACCAGGCAGAAGCTAAAACTGATTAAAGGGGTATGAGACCAACAACTGGGTTACAGAAGTGGCATGGAAAACAACCGGAAGGTGCTACAAAATCATGAAGCACATGAAATAAAAATCTAAAACTAAGACTAAAGTACTGATGGATAGAAGAAAACATATACAAGGTGTATGTTCGAGGAGAGAACCACATTCCTTATAAAAAACTTACACCAAATCTGCTAAGGCACAAACAGAAGTACTGAAGGACATGTTAATCTAGCAAAACGTATAACAAGTACACAAGACAAATAATTTAATAAACAACTATAAGTCTTAACCATCTACTCTCAACCTACTTAGTGGGAGAGGCAAAAAGGCTAAAAGCATAGGAGGAACCTCAGGCCAAATATATAAAAAAAAAAAACATTACAACTTTCTATTATTGAGAACAGGTTTAACAGATACAGACTGATTGATACCAGGATGTATATGTGCTTTCAATGTAAGTATCCATTTAAGTTCTCTGACAGCCAATTGATTCATATTATCTCCTTCCCTAATGTTAATGGCCAACTTCTCCAGAACCATAAAACTAAATCTATGTGTACTGTATTCTACTATATGTTTGGCTAGGGCATTAGTTTCATGTCCTTTCTTGATGTCATAGCAGTGGTTGTAGACTCTATCACGGAGTCTGCTCTTCGTGAGACCTACATAAAAGACTTCACAGAAGTCACAAGTTGCTAAATAAATTAAGTTTGTACTGTTACAATCACTACGAAATTTAGGTGTAAAAATAAAAGATCCATCAGGATGTGAAAAACATACATTCTTAGATATATAAGGACACATATGACAGTGTCCACATGGGAAAGTTCCCTGAGAATCACTACAACTATTATTTAAAGAAGTGTTCTGTTCTAGGCATAGAGTTTGTTTCAAATTATGACAGGTCTTATAGCTAAACCTAGGGTAGTCACCCACAATTGTCCTAGTAAACGGATCCATAATCAAAACATTCCAATTTCTGCTGATGATTTTATTAAGGTTAACAACATCACTGGTGTATTTAGTGACATAACTTAACCTATCAGCGTATTTATCATTTTTCTTTGTGTAGAAAGAAGGAAAATTCCCAACTACATCAATACCTTCTGTTCTATTCAACACTTTCAATATGGCCCTCCTGCTTACATTCATTTATTAACTTAGGGGGATAGCCCCTGTCTTTAAATAAACCTTCCAAATTGCTAAGTTCTGAAAGTAAAGTATCCCTATCACTGCATATTCTGCATATCCTATACATTTGACTTAAAACTATCCCTTTAAAGGTAAACCTGGGGTGCATGCTTTCATAACGTAAAAGTGTGTTCCTCCAGGTGGGTTTTCTATATAGTGAAGTAGCAATCCTATTTCCATTCATTTCCAATGTTAAATCCAAAAAGTGTGCCTGGTATGGAGATATTTCGGCTGTAAACCTTAAGAATGTAGTAGTGGTTTCTAAATCTTTAATAAAATCCAGACAATCTGCTTCTGTACCCTCCCATACAAAAAGGACGTCATCAACAAACCTCTTGTACATTCTTACTTTGTTGTAATCTACATGTTTAAACAAGTAGTTAAGCTCCCAATGATGGACTACAAGGTTAGCGTAACTATTCGCACAGGGGGTGCCCATGGCAACCCCCCATTTTTGTAAAAATAGCTGGTCCTGAAATAAAAAAACATTATTGTCGAGTATCATTTCAAGAAGACAATTAATCAGGACTTGTCTGTTACCACTGTATCCTGAATTAGTAACAAGGATCTCTCTGATAGCCTGAAGCCCCAAATCATTGGGAATACTGGTGAAAAGATTCTTAACGTCCATTGTTACTAATAACAAATCTGTTCCCCTCCTATCTAACTCAAAACCTTTGAAAAACTTGATAAGTTGATATGAATCCTTCAGAATGACAGAGATATTATCCACCAAGGGTCGTAACAACCCTTCCACAAAAGATGAAATGGTGGAAGTTATCCATCGTTCACCAGAGACTATGGGTCTCATTGGTACTGGTTTAATACCTTTGTGTATTTTTGGTAAACCTTTAATTATGGGGATGGTAGGAAATTCTATTAAGAAATACTCATATAACTCACAGCTTATCTGACCACACATCAATAGGTCATAGAGATTATCATGCAACATTTTGACAATTCTAGTGACCTTTTCTCTGGTGATTATCTCATAGACCTTGTCATCTGATAACATGCTGTTCATAGTGTCAGAATACTCTAGAGAATTCATAATAACCACGGCCCCACCCTTGTCAGCAGGCTTAACAATAATGTGGCTACTGTTCTTCAAAAATTGAATGGACTTCTGTTCATCTTTGCTAACATTAAAAAAACAACACCTTTTATTTTTAGAACTAAACCATTCATAGAAATCCTTCTCACACATTTTCAAAAAACTCTCCACATTATGTGGCATGAGTGGGGTGAAACTACTCAACTCTAAAGAAATTCTTTAGAGTTTTAGTATCTAAAGCACTATTGTTTTTAAACAAAATCTTCAATGAGACATTGCGACAGAATAACCTCAGATCTATTAAGACGTCGCTCAAAAAACTAACTTGTGAGGGGATAAAATTAAGACCTTTTTCTAGTAAAGAGAGATCAGATTCAGACAATACATAATCAGATATATTGCATACTAAAGAGTTCAATTTCTTTGTTTCCTTGTGTTTGTATACTTTTCTTTGGAACCCTTTCTTTTCCTCGGTCCTCTGCTGTTCGACCGACCTCTCCATCCTGGCTGTTGTTTGACCGGGAAAGGTAAAAAACAGCTACTAGCAGAAGATGTATCCTTCGGTTTAGCACCTGCTAGTAAAAATGCTTTGGCTGCCTGTTGATTGGGAGGGGGTGTGTCACTGTCCAAACTAGCATCATTGGTATGAATAGGTGCAAAATTGTTAGGTGCTGATGCTATGTTAGCCATCTTGTTGGCCGTAGATGGAACAGAATGTGCCACAACTGCTTCAGTACTAGGAATAGCAGTTGAGGCCAATGGAAAACTGGATACATTGCTCAGAGATCCATCATTAGGTATACTCTGTGTACGTGCATCACCAGTTCTGGGCCATAGGAAGACTTGACCATGGGCAAAATCATTAGCATCCCTTTGGAGTTTTTTATGCTTGATAATCTTCAGCCTTTCACTGAATGAATGGACTTGAGCCCAGAGAGAGTCTAATCTGTTGGTAAAGTACTCAGTTTTAAAACGTTCAGTGATGACTTTAAACTGTAGATCTATCTTGTTTCTTAACTCAACTTCTAAGGGAGAGAAGTACTCTAATAACAGATTGATGTAGCTGAAGCCCAGTTGTATGTTGAGATCCTGCCATTTCCTCAATAACAAGGGATGACTATCCCCATAGGAAGGCATACAAAAAATATGCATGCTTCTAGGCACTATTTTGAAGTGTATACATGCCTCTAAATGCAGTCTCTGCCATGCTAGTCTTTGTAGCTGATATAAATCATCTTGCAACACTTTATAAAGACTATTAAACTCAATGACTTTCTCACCATTGGGAGTAGTTGGTGGAACATTTGTTTGGTTCATCAATTCCAGAGTCAATAAAGGATTCTCAGTGCAATACTTGAGGGAATCCCAAGCCGGTAAAACAGTTGTCCTCGTCTCTGGATGAAAGTCCAACTCAATATCATTATGCTCCATGTGTCAAACCTGCAGGCAGCACAGCAACAAAAGAAAAAATCCAAGAACTGTAGCAGGAAAACAAAGACTCCCCTTGGAAAAAACTCGAAGAACTTAGCAAAACAGAATCCACTGGAGTCACCACACGAAACTTCTCACTGGTATAAAATGTTCTTTATTGAGAACAGGAACACAAGCGCTTTCACGTAGCTATACTACGCTTCTTCAGGTGTAATAAAGCATTAAAACAAAAGAACTTATATACAAAAACTTTTGGCGCTCAAACCAAAAGATTAAGCAATAATTGAATAATTAATAACACCTTAACATTCCCTCCTAGTTCTGCTTAAAGAGGCAGTATCAAAATAGTCTAAAAACAGTGGAAAATAAATATATAAATGGACGCCGTTACCAAAAACAACATGACAAAATAACTTTAAACAGATCATCAAGGCCTGTCGCTGTACAACTATATGAGCTGCCCAAAGCGATAAGCTCACAGCTCTGTGTGGCTGTATAAAAACGCAATCAAAACAAAATACAGCATGAACATGAATATAAACAAAATATTTTCCGATTTAAAAATACTTCTTGATAAAAATATCTTACTAATGTCAAGGTGCATGCCTAGTAAAAAAAGTACAGTTTTGTACCTACCATAAATGTAGATGTTCGAAGATCCACATTGCTGCAGTCCTTACATATGGGTAGTCTGCTGTCCTCGGTCGGCCCGAATACCAAAGTATTAGGCTGACGTCGGTCAAGGCACTTAAAACTGACATCAGGACGTCAGGGTACAAAAGCGCATGACCGACGTCATATCCTCAGTCTTTTCTTGCCCCAGATGTCAGAAGGCCCTAAAAAGAAAGGCCAAAGCCAAAAACAGCAAAAACAACCAACCACCCTGCACTAACCATATTTACAATATTTACAATATTTACAACTCAAACCACACAACCACCTCTAACTACAGAGGGAAGGAGGGGAGATTGACTGCAGCAATGTGGATCTTGAACATCTACATTTATGGTAGGTACAAAACTGTACTATGTTCTTCATCTCACATTGCTGCAGTCCTTACATATGGGTAGAATCCCAAAGCAGAGGTAAGGGAGGATGGCAAAACTAAAAGCATTAGGAGCTGCCAAAATGCCCTGTAAAATTGCAGTGGCAAATCCAGCCCTAGATTTAGAGTAAAGTGGAAGGTGGTAATGCTTAGAGAAAGTATGCACTGAACTCCAAGTAGCTGCCTCCAAAATATCTTTAGTAGCCACCCCTTAAAAGCTGTAGAAGTGGCAGTAGCCCTAGTGGAATGAGGCCTAATCCCAGCTGGAATTTCCTTACCATGATGGGAATAACAGAAAGCAATACAAAACCAATCCACTTAGAAATAGTTTGTTTTGAAACAGGTTTGCCCTGAGAACCCAAAGCAAATGAAACAAACAACTGCTGAGACTGCCTGAACCCCTTAGTTCTGCTCAAATAATATCGCAACTGCCTGTGTATATCCAAAGTGTGCAAAATCTTCTCCCTTTATTTTGGGGTTTGCATAAAAAGTAGGCAAATGAATAGTTTGGTTTAAAGCCACACTAGAAACCACTTTAGGCATAAAAAGGGTTAGTAAAGACACCCTATCCTTGTGGAAAATTAAGAAAGGCTCAACCGCCATAAGGGCCTGTAATTCAGAAACCCTTCGCAGAGGTAATGGCCAACAAAAAAGCAGTCTTCCATGATAAATATTTCAACTCAGCAGTTGCTGCAGGCTCAAAAGGTTGTAGAGTGAGTTTCTCCAACACAAAACTGAGATCCCAAGCAGGAGTAGGAGCTCTACGTGGGGGTCTTATATTCTTTGCCCCTCTAAGGAATTGCTTAAACAAAGGATGAGAAAATAATGGCGGGTCACAGTCATAGTGAGCCGAAATTGCTGCAGCATGAACCTTTATAGAAGAGAAGGACAAACCTTTGTCCAATAACTCAGTAAGGTATTGAAGAGCAACACTTAAATTAGGTTTAGAAACATCAAAGTCCCTTGCTGTGCTCCAAATTAAAAATCTCCTCCATTTATAACTTTCCTTGTACTAGGCCTTCTGGCCTCCAAAATAACATTCAAAACTTGTTGTGGAAGCTGAGACCCTCCAGGGTTTAAAACAGAATATGCCAGGCAGTTAGATGTAGAGAGTGAAGTTTGACATTGAGTAAATGACTGTTCTCCTGAGACAGCAGGTGTGGAATCGAAGGCAAAGGCCATGGAGGCCAGACTTTTCAGTAATGGGTACCAGTGCTGTCGAGGCCAATCCGGAGCTATTAGAATCATGGTTGGCTTGTCCTGTCTGACCTTCAGGAGTACCTTTGGGAGAAGAGGCAGTGGTGGAAAGGCATGCACGTGAAGATTGCTCCAATTGAATGAGAGAGCATCCACTTTCCAAGCTGTGGGATGAAACCTTTTTGTGCAAAACTTTGGCAGCTGGTAATTTAGTGGAGAAGCGAACAGATCTATGTCTGGAGTTCCCCATAACACTGTCAATTTTCAAAATACATGAGGATCTGGGGATCCATAATTTGTCTGCTCAACACATCTGCTAAGGAGTTCTCTGCTCCTGGCAGAAACCTTGCCTGAAGATGTAGCTGTAAACTGAGAGCAGTCTCCCACAAAATCATTGCTTGTCTGCATAGAGGATAAGAATGTGTCCCCTTGCTTGTTGATGTACCACATGACAGTTGTGTTGTCTGTTTGAATCAACACCTGCCCTGGAAGAAGTAAATCCTTGAAAGCTATCAATGCAAATTGGACTGCTAACATCTCCTTCAAGTTGATATGTAAATGTTGAAGTCTGGCAGGCCACGTGTCTTGTACCCATTTTCCATTTAGATGAGCTCCCCAAGCTTTGTCTGAGGCATCTGTCGTTAGAATCTGACTCGCCTCTGGTCGGGTCACAGAGAGTCCCTTGTTTAGGTGACATTCCTGAGCCCACCACAAAAATTCCTTTTGAATGCAAGGTATTATCTGAATGACAGTGTCCAAATCTTGGCAGTGTTAAGGCCCATACATTTTGAGATACCATTGTAGCTTCCTCATATGCAGTTTGGCATTGGGAAGTACCAGAATACAAGATGCCATGAACCCCAAGGCTTGAAGGACTGTCCTTGCAGTCAGCCTGGACTGACGAGACAACTGGTGGAAGTAAAGAGAAAGATTCTTTTGTTTGTCCGGGGTCAAAAAGGCCATCTGGGATGCTGTATTCAGTCTCACACCCAGAAAGCACATGTCCTGAGGGGGTACTAGACTGGACTTTATTTCGCTCACAGAATACCCTAGGCATCTTAACACTGCCATCACATACTGTAAATGATGAAGAAGTTCGTCCTTTCCTTGAGCCAGAATCAGGCAATCGTCCAAATAAGGATATATTTGTATTCCTCTTAGCCTGAAGAAAGCTACCACTGGAGCCAGAACCTTTGTGAACACTCTGGGCAGTAGATAAGCCAAAGGGCAATGCAGAGAACTGATAATGAAAAGTCCCAGCCAACGCAGATACTTCCTGCAACAGGGCCTGATAGGAACATGAAGGTAAGCCTCCTTGAGATCCAGAGTCACCATCCAGTGATCTTTGCCCAGTAGAGGTAAAAGCTGTTGTAACGTCAACATTTTGAACTTGGGAATGTCCAGATATGTGTTGAGGATAGATAAATCCAAAATTGGTCTCCACGTGTTCCCTTTCTTTGGTACTAGAAACAGGCGAGAATAAAATCCTAGGCCCAGCTCTGGCAGAGGGACCGGTTGTATAGCTCCTATTTGAAGTAGTAGAGAAATCTGTTTGTGAGCCTCTAGTCTTTGCTGAGGAGGAACGTCTGGCATGCCTTTGAAAGGAGGTAAGGTATGGAAATAAAACTTGTAACCTTGGTGTATGATATCCAATACCCATTTGTCTTGGGTAATTAAAATCCAATTTTCTTTGAAGAGTGCCAACTCCTCCCAAAGGTGCTGCCAGGCATGAAGGCTCTGGCAGCAGGTCATTGGGCCTGTTTACGAAAGGACTGGCCCCTGCCCTCACCAAGACTGTGCAGGTGAACTCCATGTTCTAGGTCTGAAGGAACTCTGAGCTCTGCCCCTACCACGTCTAGATCTACCCCTAGACTGAGAATCAGAAGAAGGATACGCCCACCCCTTAGCAGGCCAATTTCTACTAAACTTTGGAGGCTGAACCTGCAAAAATCTTTAACAGTCTGCATAGACTTAGCCTTGTCTTCCAATTTCTTCAAGACTGACTCCACAGGTGGACCAAACAACACTTCAGACTGCAAAGGAGCATCCAAAATCCTTGTCTTAACATGGTCAGATAAATTCTGATCCTTAAGCCAGGCGTGCCTGCGAAGAACTGAACCAGTGGCAGCCACCCTAGAAGAGGCCTGCAAAGCATCAAAACCACACTGCAAAGAATGCTTACCCACCTGTTCAGAGACATGCACCAAATCTTGTAATTCTTTACAGTCAATGCCTTCTGCCAGAGCATCCACCTTAGATTTCAATAAAGAAGAAAATTTTGATATTTCAACATATGAAACTGGCAATTCAAAGCCCTCATAGCTAAGGTAGAAGATGTATAGACCTTCTTTCCCCATCTATCCAAAGCTCTGGCCTCTTTATCTAGAGGAACCGGATTCTTAACAACAGAGGCCTTGACACCCTTAGGTCCCTGACTAACAGTTTCTGGGTCCGCCCTAGGACTCTTATAGAGATATTTATGAGCCTCAGGCACCCTGTAATACCTATCCGGTTTAACAGGCGGGGGGCAGAGAATCAGGATTAAGTGAAGCCTCTGAAAATACATCTTGCACAACATCCAGAACAGGGGTATAGCTAAGGGCCTATGTTGAGGTAAAACAAAATTCCCTAAGCCTTTTCCGTGAATCAGAGAAGTCCTGACCTTCCCACTTAAAATGTTCCCTCATAGAATGAAGTGTCTCTGATAAAGAAAAATCCTCTGGAGGAGAAGCAGAAGGAGTGGAATCTTCTGCATCAGAATCAGAATAAGGAGAGTACTCCTGCAAGTCTTCAGCCGAAGACTCTGAACCCTCCGAAGCCTGTTCAAAACCTTCCAACTCTGGCTCCACCCTAGGCCTCTTATCAGGAGGGGGCATAGAACCTCTAATCAGAGTAATCAAATCGTCTGCCATTTTAAGCATGTGCTTCTTAGGCACAGACCCTGCTGAACTAGGACTGACACCAGCAGAAGCTAAAACAGGCCTGCCTCTGGAAGAAGCCTTGGAAACAGAAGGAGAGGGCCTAACCCCCCTGGGAAGGGAAGGGAGTACAGAAACCTGAGAAGCCCCTTCAGCCTGACCTGCCTCTTGAGAGGCCACATCCTGCAAAATTAAAGTCTCCCCCTGAGACTCCAGAGAAGCCTCCATCGGAACCACCGGTTCCACTGAAGCCTCTAAAGAACCGGCGTCCGAACGGACGACTCATCATGCCTGGGTTTAACCGCTTTGTCTTTGCGCGTATCCCATATTATAATTGCACCGAAGACCAACCTAGCACAATCATTAAACCTAGTGCTCAGGCCCCAAACAAGGAATGCACAAAGAATGGTAATCCCTAATCTGTTTCCCACAAGAAATACAATTATTCACTTTTTCTGACATCCAGTAATACACTGAGGCAAGAAAACCAAAATATTCTAACGGGTACTTAGCCAACTTGGATTTGGTCTGAAACTCCGAACTCGAAAAATTTCAGACGGCACTTGCAACGCTGCTTCTGCATCGGACCGACTGAGGATATGACGCCGGTCATGCGCTTTTGTACCCTGACGTCCTGATGTCAGTTTGACCGACGCCAGCCTAATACTTTGGTATTCGACCGAGGACAGCGGACTACCCATATGTAAGGACTGCAGCAATGTGAGATGAAGAACATCCACCACTGCTAATCCATGCTCAAAAACATCAATAGCAACAAGTCTGAACATTTCTGAATCATTTCTAACTTCCTTCCATTAGCTAGTACACTTGTAGATCTAATTTCAAAACAACTGCTTCAATTAATTCAAGAATATTCAATTAATAACCATTATTGCGGCTTTAGAATGTGGTTTATAGGATCAAAGCAGGTTACCAGGCTAACGGCCCCAGAGCCCTTTCAAGCCTAGCTAATTTCAACCTGTGTTTCCAAGCATGTCTGGTCCAAGCCACTACTAAAATCAGTACCTATTTCACCTGTCCAAAATGGTCACTGGTGGAAAACCTGGGGCAAATTTATGGTTACCCATCCAATCGTCCAACATGCGCTTAAATACGGCCAATGAGCGGCTTTGTTTAACATGAATAGGAAGCTTGTTCTAAAGGTAGGGCAACCTCTGTGAAACAAATCTCTTTCTCCAGCAAGTTCTGTTGATGTCATGTACCAGGTTAAGGTCCCTTGCGCAAGTGGTCTGTGTGCCATTTGACTTGCAGATGTGCAGCATTTCCATTAAAGCTGGATCAGAGATTGCTCTGCAAGCAAGGCACAGGTCAACTCTGAGCAGTCTGTATGACACAGAGTAAAGTGACAATGATTTCAGCCAGTTTGCAAAGACAGATCTTGAAGACCCTGACATTTCTTTGTATGGAACCTTTGTGGTCTCTCCAATTGCTGTAGGTGTTTGGAAAGGAACATACCAAAGGGACTGTTGTATATTAATAATGGTTCTGATGAGGAAGAGTACAAGGGGGTTAATTAACATCTTTTTTTTCTGGAGGCAATACCCTTACTTATGACATGAACAATATAAAATGCCCTTCTTAACACTGTGGAGACACGGTGATTGAAGTTAAGATTGCTGTTAACCTGTGTGCCCAGAACTCTTACCATTGACTGTGTACTTAGGGTATTGCTATTGATGTGGTAGTTTGCAGGATCACCACCCTTGCTGAAGGGGATGATAATGCATTTTTTTTCATTAAGTTTAAGGCCATGAGTTTGGCATCAGTCAGTGTGTGTAAGACCTTCTTGCAGGATTTTGACATCACTAGGGGTTTCAAATATCACTCCCAGTGTGCAGTCATCATCAAACTTTGTCAGCCACAGTCCTTTAGTTTTAGCCTGGACTTTGGAGAAGTAGATTCTGAACAGTAGGGTCCCAGAACCAATCCCTGTGGAACACCATTGGATACAGGTCTGCTGGAGGAGGTGGAGTCTCCTATTTTGAATGTATAAGTTCCATCAGTGAGCCAGTTTGCAATTCACCTGACAATATATGGGTTGATACCCAACTGGGTGGGTTTATCAATGATGCCTGAGTGGAGAATTGTGTCAACGGCCTTGGTTAAGTCTATGTAGGCCATATGTACAGATTTGACCTCGATTACGGCTTCCAACAAGTTTAATGGGTATGATCTCCCCTTGGTAAAGCCAAACTGGGTGGGGTTGAGCATTTGGAGATTTCCTATGTCTTTGTTAATAAGGTACATGAGAATTTGTTCCATGGCCTTGCAGATAAGGCTGGGCAGGCTAATGGGTCTACAGTTCCCACGGTGGATGCACCCTCTTTGTGCAAATGGATGATGGCAGCCATTTTCCATTCTGCTGGGATGAAGCCAGTGCTTAGGCTGTGATTGAAAAGGGTGCTCAATGGTGATGCTAATTACTGTTTTAACCCATGTAGAACGCAGCCTAGGATGTTGTCTGCTCCCATAGAGGCCGTGTTTTTGGCCTTAGAGGTTCATTTAAGACCTGCTCCTTGGAGATACTGGGTGGGGGAAAGGTGTTAGGGATGGTTTGGGGTATATGTGGTGGGGACAAGGGAGTGAAGTTTTCTCTGAACCTGTCAGCCAGCAGGTTTTCTTTATCTATGTTATACCATTAACTATTAGTTCAGCATAAATCTGGGCCTTACCTTTGAATAACGTCTTGTGGTTATCCTTAGTTAGGGAAGTTACTTTGGATTCATAGTTAGCTTTGGAGGACTTCACTAGGAGTCTTATTTGCTTGTTTAAGTTTAGGAGGGTGTGTTTCCAGTTTTGAGACTGTTCCTTCCTACTCTTAGACAGCAATTTCTTTCTCCTATTGTATAGTCTATTAATGACACTTGTCCACCAAAGCAGGTGTGTTTTTCCTTGAAGATCTTGCTTAGGTTTTATTAGGTATGGCAGAGTCAATACAATTGTACAGGTGCTTGCATAAAACATTGGTATATAACTCAACATACTTGTCTGTTCCATTAGTGGGGGAGGGGTGATGAAGCTATTTATACTGTCACGTAAGAAGTTTTAATTGGCTTTGGAGACATCTTTTAGTCTAGTTGTTGCTAAGGGGGGGGGGGGTCTCTTGTGTTATTGTTGCCTCTAGCGAGACTGATTTGTGGTCAGATCTTACCAGGGATGGCCACACACTGTGGGAGTGTAGCAGTCCCCCATGTTGGTGAGCACCAGGTCCAGGATGTTTGAACCCCTTGTGGGTGCGTCGACAAGCTGGTCCAGGGCATTGGAGTTAAAGTACAGGAACCTTTGGGCAAGTGTGTTAGAACACAAAGTATAATTTACCCAGTCTATGGATGGGTAATTAAAGTCACCCAAAACCATGGTGCTTGGTCGCATCTTGACTGACTCAAGTAGAATGAGTGGACATCCTGATTCATTGAGGGTCTTATAGCTGGCAATGACCTGAAGAGGGGTCTTACCTACAGTCAATTGCACCTGAAGTAATTCAAGGGAATTGTGCTGTTTAACCAATCTAGAGGTGTATTTATCTTTAATGAATATTGAAACACCAGCTCCTTTAGTTCTCATGCCTTCGGTTTTTGGTCTGAATGTGTGGAAGGAAATGCAACCTGGTATAGCTGGGGTGCTTCTCAGCAGCCTTAAACAAGATCTCAGTGACTGCAAAATGTGAGCATCTTCCAGGGTGAGGATTGCTTCCAGTGAGTGCAGCTTCTGGTTTAGAGTAATAGCATTTAGCAGCATAACCTTAAGGTTGTTTCTAGAGTGTATTTTTACTTTGGGAATTTTTGTTCTTGTGACATTACCTAAATAAAGCACTATAGGGATGACAAGAGCCTTAGGCAGCAACCAAAATCCCAGGGGTGACAGATAAAGACTATCTTTAGCAACGCATCGAGGTCTGTCGACAATGTCATCCCAGGCTAACAGATACTGGATCCATTTTGAATGACACCAGAACTAAGCGAATAATTGAAGTTAATAATGTTTTGTTTGTATTGAGGTATCATCCTAGGTGAAGGTAAAATGCTGCTTAAGGCTAAGGGCATACCTGACTGAGACACAATTAGAGACCTGTCATGTCTCTTTTCATATAGTCCAGTGAGGTGCATCTCAATTCGTTCTCACCAACATGGACTATGACAGAGTCATAACAGTTCCTGTTGTTGAGAGACTTTAGTGCATGTGTTATGTGAAAGATCCTGGCACCTCATAGTTGATAGTGACCTTTTCCTTATCCAGTCTAGTGAGAGGGACATCTGTACATCTCACAGCTGAGTCAACTATGTGTTATGCCTTAGGGGCTTGACTGGTGAGACACTGGTGTGATATATATTATGTGCACTATGTTCTGTGGAGGATGTATTATATTAAGCGTGCTTGTGTTTGGGATGTCTTTGATGTTTATGTAGGATTGTTATAAGGACCTCTGCATATGTTGGTTTATGTGTTGCTGGTTTGGTAGATGCAGGATGTGAGGTGTGCATGCTGACAACCTTAGTATCAGATGAACTGACTTGTGAGCGAGAGCTTCTGGATTCTAGGTTCTTGATATAGATGCATCTCTCACATAATGAATTTGTTTGGACTAGAAGTGGGTTATCAGTGTACATGAAGCAATTCCTACATTGCCTCACGATACCCAAGTTGACCAGGCTAGCTGGAGAAACTGTGGGAAATTGTCCATCCATAATGTTAGGTAAGTTGATGTGATCAGAAAACAGGGAGAGTACAGGAAGGACCACATAAAGTAGAGGACAGGAGAAATGGACATAAAATACTAAGGGCTAGTGGGTAGGGTCTGTGTTGGTACCTCAGGAGCTTTGCTGAATGTATTACCTTGTCCATGATGAGGACTCACTGAAGGAGCACCAGAAGAGTACTAAGGGAAAATTTGCAAGCAAAAGTGTCTGCGTCTATAACCACCAATGGTGCCCACTTTTGCATGGCAGTATGCAATGTGCAAATGCGGTGCTATGCTGCAAATGAGCACAAACTGTTCTTAACAAATTAACCAATAAAAAAACACAAAACTGAGCCCTGTTGCAACAACCTTCAAGCAGATGAATTCTAACTGCACTCTCTGGCCACCAGGGTGCAGGAGAGCCCTTTCCAACAAAAGATGAACTGGTTTAGTGTTCAGGTTATAGGATCAAAACAGATTACTAGGCAACCCAGAGGTCATTTTAAGCCTAGCTGTTTCAACCCAATGTAATACTGTAAAAGTATTAGTTACTACCTAAGAGTGCATTTAGTGATGACTGCTCATGTCCAGGAGGGTTGTGGGAACTCTCCCTGGTAAGAATTTACAGTGCCCCATCCACTCATCCAGGTTCCTCTTGACCAGTGTCATAGAGGTGCTCCATTTCACATGAATTGGTAGTCTGTTCCAAAGATGTGGGAGTCACTGGGAGATAAATCTGTCCTTCCAGCATGTCCTATTTAAGATGCAGGCCATACCCAAGTCCCTGGAATGGGTAGCCCTAGACTCATTTGATTTATGGATATGCAGTAAGTTCATTAGGTTTGAATCTTGGGTTGCTCTGTAGGCCAGGCGTAAGGCTACCCTAAGATTCTATATATTACGGAGTATAGTGACAGGGATTTTAGCCTGTCTATGTAAGGCACATGCTGGAGGCCCTTGATCTTCTTTGTTAGAAACCTCTGAGGTCTCTCTAATTGCTGTAGGTGCTAAGTAAGGCATGTGCCGAATGGGGTGTTATACCCAATGATGGAACAGGTAAGTGCTGAGTATAGGGGGCTTATAACTTCTTTTGGTCTCATGACAATGACTTTACTAATCAAGTGAGCTAAGTGGAAAGCTATCCTTACAACTGTAGACAAGTGGTGGTCAAAGTTAAGGTTGCAGTCAACCTGTGATCCCAGGTCCATTACCATTGCATGGGTACTTAGGGTATTGTTATTGATTTGGTAGTGTGATAGGACATTGTGCTGAAGGAAATGATGATGCATTTCTTTGCATTCAGTTTGAGACCATGACTAATACCACAGTTGCTGGTCTGTGTAAGACTCTTCTGGAGTATACTGATATCATTTGGGGATTCAATGACTGCACCTAGTTTGCAGTCATCTGCAAACTTGATTAGCCACATCACTTTGGTAAACACTTCTCAGACGCTTAGGTTAAAATTAAACAGTAGGGGGCACGGCACTGACACCTGTGGCAACTCACTGGTAACAGGTCAGCAGGTCAATGTGTAGTCACCCTCTTTGATAGTGTGTGTCTGGTTTATGAGCCAGTTGGCAACTCATCTTACAACAAATCTGTTTACATTCAGTTTGCTAAGTTTATCGGTAATGCCTGAATGTGGGATTGTGTCAAAAGCCTTTGCCAAGTTGAGGTATTCTCTGCGCACAGATATGCCCTCATCAATGGCCTTGGTCACATGTTTGAAGAAATCCACCAGATTTAACAGGCAGGATTTGCCCTTCATGAATTCAAACTGGGTAGGATCTAGGGTTTTGAGGTCACCTATGTCTTTATTTATGATGTCCATAATAATAGGTTCTATGGCCTTACAGATGAGGCTTTTCAGGCTTATGGGTCTGTAGATCCTCAGGTCTGTTGCTAGGCCACCTTTATGGAGGGGTATAACTGCAAAAGTGTGCCAATTTCAGAAAGAAAAAAAAAACAGTTCAAATAAATAGGCACAATAAGCCTTCAACCAGCAATTCCCTGTTCAGAAGGGCAGAAGCTATCCTCTCCACCCACAAGAGAGTAGACCACAAAAATTCTTAATGTAAAGTAACTGGCCTGAAGCCAAAGTGCTTAAATTAGAACTAAGACACAATATTAGAACAACAAACACACTAAGCCTTTGACCAACAATTCCCTGCCTAGAAGGATGTAAGCTACCTCTCCTGTCACAAGAGTGCAAACCACAAACCTTTTTAATGTAAAACTGTCCTGAAGCCCAGCTGCTTAAACTAAAACCAAGAGGCTTAGAATAACAGTTACAATTTAATCACAGCGTAGTGGTACAGCAGTAGCACTGTCGCCTCACAGCAAGAGGTTCTCTGGTTTGATTTTCAGCTGGACTGCCTTCTGTGCTGAGTCTGCACATCTTCCCTGCATTCATGTGGGTTTTGTCTGGGTGCTCTGGTTTTGTCCCACATCAGAAAGACATGTGCTGGAGCAATTCTCCCTGGGCCTCCACTGAAAATTGGCTTCACTCCAAGTCAGACTTTCCCAGTAAATAAATGGTGAATAAATAAAATAATCAAGCTACTAACAAGTAGTAATAAATGCAGCAGTATAAATGCAATTGAACACTTTCAAGAACAAGCAGCAAAAGCAAAATAAAGTAGGAAGAAACACAAATACAGTAAAAGCAGCTGAACAAACTGCAATTTTTTTAAGGTCAATTAACGTCCGTTATATGTGACAGCATCCTAAAATGCATGTCCATATCATAAATTCACTTCAAAAAGTGGTTAAACATTTGGGGGTCCCTTAGTTCAACTAAACAGTGCAATAACCTCAGACCAGCTGATTACTGCTGCATTACTTCTTTCAAACTACTGTATGACCACACAAAGTTCTCCCACATACTTCATTCTAGAAATGCTAAGTTGCTGGCCACATCACAAAACTGCTAAATGAGTGCCTTGGTTTTATCTTTTCATTTGCATTAATGTGCTGTTCTTAACATACTCTTTAGCTGAACTAAGCTCATTCAGTACCTTTCAATTCCAAAATGATGTAGAATGACATATCCTCAGGTCTAACCTGCAGATACGCCTTGATCATCTCAATATTTCCCTGGCTAACTGTCTTAACAAAATAAAAATACAATTGTTATATATTAAACATACTCCTACACAAGAATTAAACTGCATTGCATCGCCCATATTGACTAACTTAAGAAAATCCGAGTTAGCAAAACGAGTCTCCTGTTATAACAAACCTGCCAGGTTTGCTGCAAACTCACCCTTTAGTTCATGCCACTGTACAGCACTCAACCAACTTGATTGGTTAGAACTTTATCAACTCCTACTACAGCCATACCCCAGTGCCAGAGCTCTGTGCTCTGGCATTAAATCCCTAATAAAGATAACTGCAGACTCCCTCTTCTCAAACTACATAGCTAAAACTTAGAATGCACTATCTTCTAACATAACATCCACCACAGCCATATCTCAGTTCAAAAAAATGCTAAAAGCTCACTTAGCCATAATTGGCTATACCCATGCACTGCTCCTGACTAAAGAGTCTTATCAGCCAATATGATTACTTCTTCTAGACTGACTTTAATTTTCTAAAAACACAAAACTTTTAAAACTCTGATGTTAATTAAGTACCATTTGTTATGAAAAATTCTATGAATGGTTCTGCCATCTGACACTCTATAGAAGTTGTTATACTGTTTTGTTTGGTCTCTGTTTAACTCTAAGAAAATGTACCTGAATGTTTCAATATATGCTATTATTCTATATTCATCTATCTCATTGTGATGCAAAATGTACTCAAATGTTGTAAACTCTTATGTCTTATAAGGAACTTTTCTCCCTGGGCCTCTGCTGAAAATGGACCCATGTCCATTTAGACTTTCCTGGTAATCAAATGTAAAATAAAATAAAATAGTTGGCTTTCATCTGAGGTATGCAATTAGTAAACATTATTTCAAGTCAAATCGCTAGTTCTTTATTAAAATCCTGTCTCCATAAACTATACTAAACTATATAAAGACAGCTACAAAAATGTACTCAGTTTGCTGTTCTCTTCCTTATATGTCTCAAGCTTCTGTTACCACCCAATGACACTATACTATCGCATTATTTATACATATTCTTTTTTCATACAGTCATATTAATTCAACACTCCCTAAATTCCTCTTATCTATCTTCCTAGGAACTTGGAGCTGCAAAAACTCTGTCTCCACTTCCTTTCTCTGTTTTTCTCCACTTCCTTTCTCTGTTTTCCTCCATTCTTCCCATGCCTAGAATATTCACCCTTTTCATTCTGCCACTGTGCTGTTTCAGCACCGCCCTGCACTATAAGCCAGCTTTGGTGATACAGAGTTATAAAGCCCTGACATTATTCCATGTAAATTGAGTGCTGGAAAGAAAGAGGATAGGTGTGCCACCTATCCAGGTGGTGGGGAGGGAGGTGGAATCACCTGCATGTTACTGAAAGCCTTCAGAGGAAGGCAGTGACTCATGTGGTTTGGGAGTGCAGGTATGTGGTACAACAAGAAGATACACACTGATAACATTCTTTGAGCAAGTTCATGGGAGCATGCAGTCATGCAGAGGAAGGTGCAGTACCCATTGTGGAAGCACTTGTTAGCATATAGAAATGCATAGTTTTCCCTGCTGTGACATGGAAGCATGCACTGGTGCAGGGGAAGGTGCAGTAGTTTCTGCAATGGCACAGGTCAGATGGGACCATGTACTTATATAGGGGAGGATGTAGAGGTCCCTGAAATGACACAGGTCATATGAACCCCTATCAAGGGGCCGGTTTAGGACATAGAGCAAAAACAGTCTAATAGCCATAGTCAGGATGTCAGTGAGGACACAAACTCCAAGACTATCTAAACAATGGCTATTCCAGATGGGTCTTCCTTTCTGAGTCTGGGATGACCTGCACACAAGAGAATGAATGGACTCAACCACAGTAGGGGAACTTTAATGGTTGACCAGCAGAAGGACAAAATGGACCAAGAAGAAAAAAATCCAGCCTGCACTGTTTTGATTTTATACCACATTTCTTATAATTTTGTCCAATTGTTTACCATACTCCATATACACAGATTGGCTCAGACGGTTATGTTCCAAAAACAATCTGTCTGCATCTATGACCAGTTTACAGTTCTTTCTTGTTTCATACTTTCTTTTCTCCAGAGGCCTAACATTCTTAATTGGCTACTAAATGCACAGTGCATTTTCCATTCAACAGTTTGCATTTTTCTGGTCTTATACAAATGTATTAAATGTTTTATCCTTTGTTGCCTGTGTTAGTTCCACAAGGCTAGTAGCCTTTTTTCATAGGAGACCCAAGGTGATATTTATACTACTACCTTCTTCTGATACACTTTATACAGAGGATTAGTATATGCAGTTTCAGAAAATCTAGCATAAGCATTTTATATATATATATATATATATATATATATATATATATATATATATATATATATATATATATACACATATATATATCTAGGATGTTTGATCTCCAAATCCATTAAGGGCGAGCATACTTTTGCGAAAGTGCTTTTCACCAAAGAAGCACTTTCGTGTAAGTATGCCTGTTGCCGAGGCCGTACTATGGTGTGGATAAGGGAAAATTCCCTTTTCACCACTGTAGTGCAATCTCGGAGGGAGAATATTAAAATAGGGGGGGGTGGGGGGTAAAAACGTTAATGTAGTGTTTTTTTTTTTTTTTTTTTTTAACATGCTTTTTCAATGAAAGCGCTTTCGTTAAAGTCTGTTTGGTGGTTATGGATTCAGACGTTTGATCTTAGATCCATATATATTTATATAGGTGTAAGTATTTAAGAAAAGGTATAATATTTTTAATGCTGGAATGACAGTGTGATCTAAATAAATTATAAACATGTGTTCTATAAAGCTGTTACACATATTGAAAAATAAGTTAAGTCTTGTAAATGAAACGTGAGCATTTATTTTATAAGTGAATCTGGCCTTCGAAATTCTCTCTGTTATTTAAGACATCATCTAAAAGAGATATCAACCTCTATACAGTTGATTGTGACAGTCAACTACTCGTTTACAGGTCAACATTTGAACTATTTCTAGCAAAGAACTTGGCTGTGTTTTGATTGAGACATTGCACATTTTTGATATTATGATAACATTTTGCACTACAAGTTGCAGAGGTAGCAGCAGTTAATCTGATAAAATAAACATCAGCTGTCTGAATGCATTGAGAATAAGTAAATGACAGTATTATTAAAGCAAACTAATGCAGTAATATACACCCTAGTATGTGAAACACTAAAATGTGTCTGAGGCACACATGATGAATATTTATACATGAGATGTGTAAAAACTGTTCAACTTTGCTTGCATTTAAGCCCTGCATTTGCATGGTTTTGTGCTCAGTTTGGTGGAGCTGCTCAGTTTGGTGGAAATGCTCCAAGTTTGGTGACCTTAGCCAAAACTCTGGAGTGAATATGAACTAAATCCAAAGCATCCACTTTGTTCAACAAAAAAAATAAGTATATTTTAAGCTTGCACTGCACTTTTATGAACTACATTTTTCTTAACTGCTGCTTCATTTTTGCTGTTTTTACTGCTGTGACTTTTTTTTCCTGCACTTTGAATTTCTAGTACTTCTGTATTTCATAGCATAGGCTAGATTCAGATTTGCTGAATCTATGTTGTTTGGTATTACTTGAACATAAAAAACAGCCATCTTACATTAAGAAGGTCCCATGCTCTTGCACCCTTTTGGCAGAAGTGTGTAGAGCAGGACCCACCTGAGTTGGGGATTGCTTGAAAAAAGCTCAGTTTTGGGCTCTCCCATTAGTTAATTTGTGTTAAAACTATTTAACTTCAATTGTATTTAAGTCCAGCATTTGTTCATAGCTGGGCACTATGCAGTGGGGTTTGGCACTACCTGGTATAGAAGCAAACACTTAGAAACACAATTTTCTCTTTATATCTGCTAGGGAATCCTCCTTAGCTCCACTGCCTCTTTGTGTGCAATGCAGTTGCACATGTGCTACCCAGTGAACAACTCAGCTGTGCATTCTGAGGCACTGACGCAGTCTTCTACCCTTAGCCCTCCTCAGAACAGCCACCTTTGTTAGTCCCACAAGCAAACCCTAGTTCATCTAGCCCATCCCCACTAATTACTACAATATATACATGCCATAATGGATGGACAGTTTCCCACCATTTCTCCAGCAAACCTGATTGGCACGGGCATCTTGAGACAATGTAGTAATGCCTCATGTATACTGACAACCACTTGCTCCTAAAGCCGCTGACAGCACCAAGGACCCACCCCTTCCTGTGTTCCAGAATTACAGGTGAAAGCTTCCTCTCCCCTTTATCATACCCCTCATACAAGTATTCCCACAGCTATTTAACCCTACCTGCTTCTACTACCTCTACTAGTTAAATCCTTTGCCAATCTAACAACGTCTTCTTACACTCTGCTTCTTATCTCAGAACTACAGGATCTCTCTTACCTTTCTAATATGTCTTATCACAACTTATTCTATACTCTACCTGGCACTACTAATCCTCCTATCCTATCTGACCTCATTTCATGCCTACTTAACTCCAGTCCTTAACAGTCCTACAAATTCAGAAACCAATATCTTTTCTTACCCACAGCAATCACTTGACATCACCTCATCTATGTTCCCTCTAAATATTCCTCTTCCTAAAATCAGAATTCCTCCCTCCTACACTATTTACACCAAGACTAAAACTAAATATCTCTGCAGCCATCAATACATTCATAAGTTTCAGTTCCTCCCTCTAGCCTTACTTCTATCAGGTGACATTCATCCTAACCCCGGCACTACCTTTGCCCCCCCAATCAGCAGGTCCCTTCCCTCCCAAATAAATACATCACATTCGACTCTATGAACATTCAAAGCATATCCAATAAGACTACTGAATTCCATGCTTGGATTACGAACCACACCCCTGATTTAATCACCCTAACAGAAACATGGTTGAAACCCAATATCCTCGATACAAACATTCTTCCCTCAGGTTATAATATACTCTACCTTGATCACAATAAGAAAAAAGGGTGTGGAGTTGCTGTTATCTATTCTAACCATTTAACCTTTACTTGTCTTAAGGAACCTATTCCAGCTTTCCCTCCAGCTGAAATCCTGGCAGCTAACTTTAAACTAAATAACTACTCTACCATCACTGTAGTAGCTATCTACATACCCCCGGGCAATAATATTTCCTTGTTCAAAAACCTTCTCTCCTACCTCACTGAACGCTGTCCAAATGAAATAATTCTCCTTGGCAATGTTAATATAAATTGGATAACTCTAAACACCCCTAACTCTACCTCTTCCATTAACCTACATGGCTTTACACAATTAATATCTAAACCTACCCACTACAACAATTCCCACATCCCCACCACCTTAATAGACTGGATACTTGTAACACACCCCTCTACATATCATAACCCAGAAACTCTTCCCAGTTCCCTTAGCGATCACTCACAAATAAAAGTTACTAGATATTCTCCCCATTTCATTAGACCACACAGAAACATTACTTGTCGTAACTAACTTCTCCCCTGACACATTTAATATCCTTCTTTCTAAAAAAAAACTGGAGTCACCTTAAGGAACTTCCCCTTGATGAAGCAGTCCTATCATTTAACTTTATCTCTCATAACATACTCGACTCTCTTGCACCTCTCCGTACAGTAAGAATAAAGTCTAAAATATCTCCATGGCTCTCCAAAACTCCCTTCACCCTAATGAGAAATAAAGATAAGATATGGAAAATCTGGCTGAGAACAAAACTTCCTTCTGACTTGCAAATGTACAAAGAACTTAGAAACCTGACGCAAAAAAATCACCATTGATAAAAAGGGATTCCACTTTAACCCACTAAAATGTAATCTCAAAAAATTTTGGAACTCAGTCAACCAAATACTTCATCCCGGCAACCCCTCCTCCCCTAATCCCTACCCAAAAAGGGCACTTGAAGAAACTGCCTCTATCTTTAACAACTTCTTTACTGAAACTGTATCAAAGATGATTAACTCAAACTCACCTCCAACTTATGATTCCAACCCCTCTGTCTCTTCCCCCATCTCAGACTCCTCTAATTTCTTTTCCCTTAAACCTGTATCCACTACCTATCAAATCTCTACTCTCCAAATTAAAACCTTGCTCTGCTTCTGCAGATAACATTCCACCATACTTCTTCCTGCTAGCAGCCAATTCTCTTGCTTTCCCAGTATACATCTTGATTAACTGCTCTATCATTGAGACAAGAGTTCCATCTATCTGGAAAGAAGTTTACACTATACTTATTCATAAGGGAGGTAACTCCCAAGAAATCTCTAACTTTAAACCTATAGCCAGTCTGTCACCTCTCCTTAAATTACTTGAAAAATTCATACACAAGCAAACTCTGCAATACCTATTACAGGAAAACCTACTTACCCCCACTCAACATGGTTCCCGCCATAAACATAGTACAACCACAGCGCCTATCTCCTTTACCAATGCTATTTCCCAGGCTCGTGATAACAACAAACCAGTCTCCTGCTTATTTCTAAACCTCTCAAAATCCTTCAACGCAGTTTCACATCCACTACTCTCCTGACTAAACTCACTAAACATCTCTCCAGCTACTGTCTCTTGGTTTTTCAGCTATCTCACTGATTGACTTCAATCAGTGAAATGGCTCTCTGCACTCTCCCCTTCCTTCCCTGTAAAAATGGGTGTTCCCCAAAGATCTATACTAGGCCCACTACTCTAACATTTTTACCAATTTACTCTTTACTTCTTGCCCTCAGTCATCAGTTGTTCAATACGCAGATGACTCTACTATGATCACTATATCTGACTCTCCCTCTAATCTCCTCTCAGCTACTCAGGCTCCCTTTTTTATCAGCAGAAACACAGCTCTCTAATAATCACCTTATTTTGAACCCTAAAAAAAACAAACTCTTGCTCTTTCGCCAAAAAAATCTTAGCCATCTTAATCTACCTTGTCTATACTGTCCCTTAATAAGACTCTAATAGAAGCTGAACCCAGTACACGTCAACAACTGTATCAGGAAAACTCATCAGAAACTTGGCCTTCTATACTGAAAAAAAAAGTACCTCACCTCTAAAGCAAAAGTAACTCTCTCTCATACCTATCTCCTACCCAGCCTACTGTATGGATCCCAAATATTTACAAACCTTAATACCACACTCCTAGCCAAACTAAACTCAACCTATAACAAGGTAGCCAGATTTGCTGCAGAACATACTTACAAAACCCATCACTGCATCTCACTTAAACTATTAAACTGATTGGAACTACCAAAGCTGCTCCTCCTCTCACAGTTCAGATTATACACTCCATCCTTCATAAACCGCTCTATTGCCTAAACATATCCTCCTACATAACCCTCTACTCTCCAACAAGGTCACTCCATAGCTCACACCAAGATTTACTACTTGTCTATAAACCTAAACCTAACATTGGATGTAATCTCTATAGCTATCATCCAGCCATAGCATGGAACAAACTTCCCCTTCAAACTAGATTACCATCTCAGCCTAAACAAGTCAAAACAGCTGTTAAAGAACACCTGAAAACTCTCTGGTTTTGCCTAAGCAATCACCCTCCATAAACTGCCTCCCAAACACTAAATTACCCATTATCAGAACATAAACATTTTTTCTCATCTTCCGCTCTCTTAATATAAACATTCTCTACCCCTCCTCATCACACCATCCTCAAACTTTTTGTTTAAGCTTCAGATTTATGCTTTTAGCCCAACCCATTCTCTCTGAATGATCTTCTGTTGTCTACATCCTACAGTAACATAGGCCAAAAAATGATTAATTATCTCCACAAAACTGTAAGAACAGGTTTTTACTCATTCTCATCATTTAAACTAAGACTTGTAAATAATTTTTTTAAGTGTATACATTTTTTGGATAATCTTATTGAAATATTGCTTCTACTACTTATATGTAATATTGCTTTTGTTAACTCTACTGTATTGTTTAATGTATTGGAGCTTTTCTCCCCGGGCCTCTGTTGAAAAAGGGCTACATCAGCTCAGATGGACTAACCTGGTAAACAAATGTAAAATAAAAAAATGAAGCCAACAAATACAGTATGGGAGAGATGTAACAATACCATAAATTAGAATCAGTCCTCTCACATAAAAATATATAACACATACAACAGGTTGTCACCACACTCAACTCCACTCTCACACAAGATAAGGTCAAGACACAAAAATCCATATATGCAGAGGTACTCACTAAGAGCCTACAAAAATCTGCAACAACTGGAAAGGCCACAGAAATACCTCACTAAAAGAATCACAGGCCTAAAGCAGACGCCCTATGCTGACCGTCTAAAAAAACTCCACCTATACTCTGTCACATATCGTCTACTCAGGAGGCAATCACTGCTTAACATACAAGGCCATGTCAAACCCAGAGCTGCTGGACATGCTACACTTAAAGAAATCCCAATCCCTCAGAGACGCACGCTCCAGGGATCTAAATCTTGTCATCACAATGAACAAAACATGCTGGAGGGCTCAGTTCCTGACCCATAGACTTCCCAGACTCTGGAATAGACTGCCCATATATGTCAAGCAGAGGGCCTCTTTGGCTCTCTTCAAAAGGAACCTTGATGATTGGATGGGAGATAGGAAATTCACCCCAGGGATCATGTCAGTCGCCCTGCTAGACAGGGGTCCAGGGAAGCAAATACTGTGGGAAGAAATAGCCAGGGAATTGGTATGGCTAGGCTTGTATAGGCCCTAGGGCCGATGGACTAGTACCAACCTATGAACTTATAAAAGACCAAAGACATCCCAAGAATAAACAACATACACATATTGGTACATGAACAGAACTCGCCACTACACATAACACACAAGTGTCTCAACAATTAAGCCCCTTAGGCAAAATTCCTCAAAACCTAATGTTCTGGTCACAGGTGACAACAATGAGACACACAGATGTCCTTCACCAAGTTGAACAAGGAGAAAGTGATGGTCTGCTGCCTGTCAGGTGCCAGGTTCCATGAAATCATGCATGCACTCATGTTGCTCAGCAACAAGTACCATTATGACACTGTCATAGTACATGTTAATGTGAATGACTCGAGATATACCTCTCTAGACAATATGAAGAGAAACATGACTGAGCTCTCAGACTGTGTCCCCCAGGCAGGTATGTCCCTAGCCCTAAGCAACATTATATCTTCATCTAGGATGATGCCACAATACAGACAAGAAATGATCGATTTCAATAACTGGCTTAGCTTAGTGTGTCACTCCAGGGGTACCCATTATCTGTCTGCCTGGGAAGACATGGCCAACACTCCATGCTGCTTTGCCAGAGATGACCTTCACCACACTCCTCAAGGCTTTCAGATACTGGCAAAGATACTTGCCTCCACCATACTGCCTATTTTAGGCAATGTCCAAATAAGCTTAAAGCTATGAAGTTAAACAGTAAACTGCACTCCCTGGAAGCACTCCTCACCTTTTAAGATGCTGATATTTGTACAGTCACCAAGACCTAGTTCATGGCCACTGACAGCATCCCAGCCATACAAGACTATAATGCCTTTCATACATTCAGACCCCAAAATGGGCATAGAAGAACCAAAGGTGGAGGTGTATCCATCTTCATTAAATCCAAATACACCTTGAGACTGCTGACACAGTACATCTTTCTTGAGCTGCTGCAGGTCCAACTATAGGTAAAATACCCCTCCTCATCAGCTACCTACAGGTCCCCCACTATGAACCTACTGAAGCACACCACTTCTGGACTTGCTAAAGTCACTAAATATACAGGAAACACACCTTGGTCATGAGAGATTTCAACTATACTTCCATTGATTGGGCAACTGACATGAGCAGAAACATGATCCCTACAATGTTCCTGGACTTTAATTCAAATTCCTGGAACAGTTGGTCCACACCCCCCAAAAGGTTCAAATGTTCTGGGCCATATATACAAGTACATTGATTCACCTGTACCTAACAGGAACAAAACCAAGTCATCCCAAAAGAACAAGCTAGACTGGTTGACTTTAAGTATAAAGAAATTATACAACAAAAGAAAGTGACTGATATCTAAGAGCAGGAGGGAACTTACTGAACATAGGAGGAATACCCTCAGCAGCTTGAACAAGCAAATCAGATATCTTGCCAAGTCCTCTAAGGCTAGCTACGAGTCTAAATTGGCATCCCTAGCCAAGAACAATCAGAAAACAATCTTTAGCTTTGTCCAAAACCTAAAAAGGAATGCCCAGCTGTGTGACAAACTTATAGTGGATGGTACCACTCACAATGAACCTGAGAAAATCGCCAACCTGCTAGCCAAGAGATTTGGCAAAAACTTGACCCCCCCCCACCGTACCCACCAGGCATACCCCAAAGCATTCCTAACATCAGTCTTCTTCAAAGTATCTCCAAAGAACAGGTCATACAAGCACTGTCCAAGGCCAAAAACATGGCCTCTATGGAACCAGATAACATCCCAGGTTGCTTACTAAACAATATAAATAAGACCTAGTGGGACCACTCAGCACTCTCTTTAACCATAGCCTGAGAACTGGCTTTGTCCCAAAAGAGTGGAGAACAGCAACAGTAATTCCTTTGCATAAAGGGGGTCCCATCAACTGACCTGGGGAACTATCGACCCATAAGCCTAACCAGCCTTATCTGCAAGGCCATGGAAAGAATCATCATGGACCTTATCCACAAGGTAACAGATGAACTTCAAACTCTTGAACTGACCCAGTTTGGTTTCTTTAAGGGCTGACCATGCTTATTGAACCTAGAGGACTTCTCTGAATATGTCAAAGCCCCGGATAATGGCAAAACAGTACATATGGCCTATCTTGATATAGCTAAGGCCTTTGACACAATCCCCATTCAGGTATCAAGGAGAAACTCTACCAGCTGGGTTAGTGCATACATTACTAAATGGATAACTAACTGGCTCAACAACAGAATGCACACTGTCAAAGTTGGGGAGCCCATCTCCACCAGTAGACCAGTTACCAGTGGGGTACCACAAGAATCTGTGTTGCACCCGCTACTACTTGGAATATAGTTCTCTGAGGTCCAGACAAAGGTAGATGTCCTGTGGCTTACCAAGTCTGTAAACTAGGAGTAATCATAGTGTCTCCCAACAATGTTAACATATTACAAAAAGGGCTGACAGAAATGACTGGTGCCAAGCCCACAGACTAAAACTTAACACAAAAAAAATGCCTCATTATCCCCTTTGGCAAAGTAGCAGCCCCTGCTAATTGCATTATAGATAGCACCCCTCTATGCTCAAACTCAGTGGTGACAGACTTGGGAACACAGGTTGATAGTAATCTAAACTTCAATCACCATGTGCCCATAGTTGTAAGAAAATAATTATACGTTGCACATTTCATAAACAAGGGCATGATATCCAAGCCCAGAGATGTTATAGCTCTGCTGTACTCAACCCTTATCAGACTACTAATTGAAAAAAAAAATGCTCCCTTCTGTATGTACCACACCAGACACCTGCAGCAAATGGAAAGACCACAGAGGTGTCTCACCAAGAGAATTCAGGGCCTCCAAAACATAACATAGATAAAAAGACTGAAAGCCCTGTCAGTGTTTTGTGTATCATACAGGTTGCTGACAGGAGACCTGTGCCTTACCTACAGAGCAGTCTCAGACCCTGTCCTAATGGAAATACTGCACATCCATAAATCAAATGGGATAATAACTTGCTCTAGGGATCTCAACCCAGCTTGTGACATTAACAGAACATGCTGGAGAGACAGATACAGCTCCCAGTGATTGCCACTCCTCTGGAATAAGCTCCCACTCCATGTGAAGCAGAGCTCCTCAATGACCCTATCCAAGCACAGTCTCTACAACTGGATAGGTGACACCTATGTCTCTCATGTATGGGGCAGTCGGTGCTGATCACAGAATCGCTCTATTGACGACCATCTAACTATGGTCATTAAGGGTATTTGGGTTATTAAACAGCTGGGCTTGTAAAGGCCCTAGAGCCATTAGCCTAGTAACTTCCTATGAACCTATGAATTTAATTATATGGTATTTGAAGTATTATACATATGATTGCTGATCAGACTAATACACAGAAGTATTTAAGTGTGTGAATTTCAAACTGTTTTGTCAAAGTATACCGTAATAATGTGTGACACAGCTGTTCAATCCATACACAGTCACAGTAAGGTAATCTGAAATATTAAACATAACAAAACACATTCAGGTGTACAGCACTTCAAAGTAAACTCAAAACAAAATGAACATCTCTTAAGCGTTTCATGTTGAGAGCGTCTCCTCTATCACACCCCATATTGACTCTGTGTCCCAACATAGTCTGTTTCATTTTTCTACTTTTACATAATCAAAGCCTCTGTGTAGTATCAAAGTGACCCTTGGAGTTATGTTGTAGCTTCTGCAATTTATTTGTTTTCTCATTACAGCATAAATTTATATAAATTCCCATAAGCATCCTTCATAGATACAATCATACATGAAATTGGGATTCAGCAACTGCAGTCTAATCACCCTTGGTTTAAAAAAGTGAAAGCCTCAAATTTTACAGAAGCTGATAAATGCCATATTAGCTACTAAGATGCAACAATGATTACCTGTAATATGCTTTCAGCTAGAAACATTTCTAACAGTTGGACATGGGGTATGTGGAATTTCCAAATATGAAGATTAATAAAACAAAGGTCTATCAAGACTAGCCCTAGTACCATTAGGTATGGAATCTGTTTCAAAAGACATGTAAGCATGCAATTACTGAACACTCAGTGTAGAAAACTCATATATCAAAGTTAGATTTCTCATGGAGACTTCACCTAGTAGTCTTGTGTAGTTCCAAATAAATACAATAACCTAAAAGTAGCAGCACGTAATCATGTCAGACTTACTGGCAAAATATATGATGGCTAAAAGTTCAGACATGCTGCTGGCTAGACACTTAGAAATTTACACAGATATCACAGATATTCTTAAACTACTTCTTGATAGGTGATTTACTCGACAAATAGTGGATTAGTATGGATCAGTAATTATGAATATACTGCCCTTGACATCACACAGCAAAACATTACAGTTAAAGTGTCTTTTCCCCAACAGCACTGTCTATTTACAAACTGACAAAACTTTAAAAAAAAATATTAAAATATCATTTTTGGAGGAGGCTTTATTGTCTTACACTCATGTACCATAGCCACCACATGCCATATCACATTACATAGTACCTCTGAGGCTACACAAACTGAAGACATACCCACATTACTTTTTCTCCATGTCATGTGACCTCAGAAATCATATTACATGCTACTGCTAAAATTTTGATATACTGAAACAAACAGTGTAAGCAGCTAATGAAATAGTAATGAAATTTAAGCAACAGCAAAGAGGCAGCTGGGAATATTAGACGAACCTTCAGTGCAAGCACATCTGAGAACAGTACACCATTTCTGAAAGTAAATTATTTTTAAAAAATGAAATTCCTTCCTTTCTGAGTCTTGAAATATAATTTCTATTCTAAGTTCTCAATACAGAAACAACAACAAATTCTTCAAATATATTTAAAACATTACCAAAAGTCATACATCAAAACCAGTGGCACTCCTCCCAGGACACAGAAGCAACTGGTTCATAGGCAAGTAAAAGGCTAGCCCTTGTGGGTCACTTTAAACCTAGACAATTTCCCTCACAGGTGAGAGCTGTCACATGTCTCATGTATTCAAATGAGATACTGAGGATGAGTATAAGTTCAAGTTGTTTATTATACATACATCAGGAGCTGTAACTTGTACATATACTTCACAGTTCATATGCTTACTGACTGTCTTACTTCTAACACACTGACATGTGCATCTCCATTCAGGCTTACATTCACACTGACTGACTACACAAAATGGCAACACTTTAAACTTGCAAAACCCTTTGAAATGATTCCACTTTACATTTGTGACATTGCAGATCAAAAGCTAAACACGTTTCCCGTTTAGGTTCATGACTGCCTCCACAATTGTGACAATTAACAATGAGGTTGGGTGTGGCACTGTGTTTCAGTTTATATTTCTTTTTCATCTTAACTTTCTGCTGCACACCATCAACATTTGCACTAGCAGATACTGCAGACATGCTTTTCTCATTCATAAACATATTTATATGCTTTTCTGTAATCTCATTCATTTAACAAATCTATATGTTTTTGCTTTATTTCTTAAGTTGGTAATATATGCTGCAATAGTTTCACCAGGTTTCTAATTTCATTTCTAAAATGTATGCCTTTCCATTGTAATATTTGTTTGAGGATTATACATTTCTCTAAATTTACATTTTAAGCACTCAGGGTCTTCTCGCATTTCAGCCTGAATCAGAATATGGCAGTGCTCCCCCACCCCTGCATACACAGCAGGTGCATACACAAGTGAATGTTCTTGCTCAATGGCCTCTGAGCCAGCTAAATTGAGAAGTATAAATGCATTTGTACGTGCATCTTTATCAGAAAATGCAGTCTGTATGAAAATATATTCTTGCTCAAACACTCTACAGTTCTCTGCAATATCATCATCAAACACCAGCAGTTAAGGTCTGCAAAATCCCTTTGCCATAGCAACAAATTTCTTTTAAATATAAGCATAGACCTGGTACTTGTAATATTGCTCAAGTGCACAACAATCTCCTCAAAAATGCTGTATTTTAACACTGCAAATATTTTGAACACTCTGGACATTTCTGACACAGACATTTCAAAAGTCTTAGTTACTGCGAAAAAGACAAACATTGCAAAACAAATTGGAAGTTTTAGGCTTTTCGAACATTTTAAACACTTCAGAGATTATTTCAAACACTTTAAATATTATGCTGCTATCTCAGACATTTTGAACATTTTGAATGCTATGCCACATGTTTGGCAAATTAAAATGATTTGAAATGGATTTAATTAACTTTGAATAACCGCTACCTGTTTGTGAGTTCACTCCATGATATTGCTCCACTTCTAACTGCATGCCTCATGGTTTGTGAGCTACTTCAACTTCGGATCTCATTCTGAAACCATATCACATGTTTCGTGTATTCAAATGAGACGCTGAGGCTGGGTATCCATTCAAGTTGTTTATTATACATACACGCATCGGGAGCTGTAACTTGTGCATATACTTCATATGCTTACAGACTGTATTGTTACTTCTAACACACTCACATCTGCATCTCCATTCAAACTTACATTCACACTGACTGACTTCACAAAATGGCACTGATCTTGCATGTGCTCATTGACTTACATGTACGTGCTGTCTAGCTGAAGTGGCTGACTACATTCAGTATAAACACTGATCTACAAGAATTAAACCCTGCATGCTGATATGTGAGGTAAACACCATAATCATTATGGCAACATCCACCCCCCCATCATACTATGGACAACTATGATATGACCCACTAGTTCCATGACATAACGAGATGGATCCTTGACTGAATATAATGTAACTAGAGTTTGATTAGTGGATTAGATACAGATTGGGCAGGATAGGATGGATGGGAAGGAGTGGCATGTTTTCCATTTGCCTATTGTGGGAGAGAAGGTGGGACTTATGATCTGGCCCTCCCTTAATAATGGGGCAGTGCTGTGATTGCTAGACAGAAGTGCCAATAAACTACTACAGAAGGCTGGAGATAAATAACATTGCATCTCTTTTTATTTGTGCCATCAGTAGCAGTATAAATAACAAAGTCATCCAGCATACACAACAGCATATACAACACTGTTGTATGCTCTGTTCCACATTTCTACTACTTCGCAATATTTCTGTGACTGAAGTGGTACGACCCAACAAATGGAGGTCAGTTGTGAGGACATTAATATGAGCAACTGGGCCTCTAACACACAGAAGATGGTCAAATCTCAGTTACACCGCAGGTGGCAAGAAATTAAAAATGAATAAACTATATCATCAAATTGTGAGCAATTCTTATCTTGCAGACATTAATAATTAGACAGAAAGGTTATGTCTGTAATGTAGAAACCATGATAACATTAACACTGCACCAATTTTATAAGTCATTTATTTTACAGAATATGAGGGTTTTAGAGAGTTGTTTTACTTTTCATTAAACAAGACATTTATCAGGATAAAATGTGATCATGATTAGATTCTGAGAGTATCTGTTGCTTCAAAAACAGAAAAAAAAAAAGAACGTTTTCTAATAATATGATAGCAACACCTTATTTGGAGTCATTTTATTATTGTGTTTTTACTAAAAAATGATAAGTAAAAAATAAATTTTTTTCAGAAGTTCTTCAGTTGACTGATTAGAATGCATCATTAATTATTTGGGCAGCTAGTTTCAAATATTTGGTAGTATACAGATACCTGTATTTTCTTATCCATCATTAAAATGCATTACTTTCATTCACCAAAAATATATAATAATGTTTGTAACATGGATAAAGCAGTGTATGTATAGGACTGTATCTAAACCAGTGTCATGGAATGATAAAGGCCTGACTGTGGCCCAGATAGCATCTATATTACATAATCGAACTTTTAAAAGTTTGAACATCATATGGTCAACACCATATGATCGAACTTTTAAAAGTTCGAAAATGTAATAAAAAAAAATAAACCAAAGAAAAAAACCTACCTGAATGGTTTCAACTGGGGGGCATGTCCCCCCTCCACCCCCACACCCCTGCTCTTTAAATATACCAACTCTGAGATTGCACTACAGTGCAGAAAAGGGAAATCTTCCCATTCTGCACTGTACAGAGATCTCCATTGAACCGTTCAAACTTTTAAAAGTTTGATCATATGGTGTCGACCATATGACATTCTACATTTAAAAAGTTTAACAACATGATATAGACCCACCTAGGTGACCGACCTCAGACATCTGATGCATGGGCAGGGGAGGGTGAGCTTGGCATACCCATCTGGGGGTAAGAAGTACATGTATGGTGTACCCTCTCATGGTTCAATTTCCATAAGATAGAAAATCACAAGGTTCTTCTTGATGGCCAGTAGGGTGAGTTGCTGATGTCATCTCCTGTATAAATGAGGGTGTGTTTCACTGCTGACACCCATTGCATATCCCACACTCAGGATGGCACTGAGTATGTGGAAAGAGACTCCAAAAGAGTAGTGTGATGTTGCTGTAAGGTGACTTATCTAATTACCAGCCACAGTAATAGGTCATTTGCACCCCAGGCGAGGCTAATGCGAGTCGACCAGACCTAGTGAATCAAAAGAGGAACTGGAGACAGCTGACACTAACTGCAGGCAGTCAAAAAAGGACCACAGACATGCACATTCATACACATATAGCTATTATATTATATATAGGTCTACTTCAACCCACAGAAGGCACACTTCTACGAAACTTAAATAAGCGAGCAGAGTTCCATGAAAGTACGTTTCAATGAAATCTCACTTTCACGAAACTCAGTACACCAAGTAGTTATCATGGCTCATAGTACAGTGAGAATAAGGGAATATTCCCTCTTCCCCACTGTAGTACAACATTGGAGTTAGTGTATATATAAGTAGCGGGGGGGTGCAGCCCCCCATATGGGGAGTGTAAGGGGGCTTGTCCCCCTGCATAAATGCATCTGTGTTTCTTTTTTGTGTGTGTCTGTTTTGTGTTCGGTGTACAGAGTTTTGCAAATGTGCGTTTTCATTGACACACACTTTCATGGAACTCAGCTTGCTTATTTTAGTTTCGTAGAAGTGTGCTTTCAGTGGGTTGAAGTAGACCCATATATATATATATATATATATATATATATATATATATATATATATATATATATATATATAGAGAGAGAGAGAGAGACACACATTTATATAGATCTTTTACTTATAACATTCTATCATGTATTATGTAAGGAAAGCCATTGCCTATCAACAATAAATCACGTGTATACATTATGCTTTTAATGGTTCAGATGTCAGTAAATCAAGAGGTCCCTAATTACTGAAGATTAAAAAATGAAGTGTTTGGCACAAATCCATAAAATTATTACAGCAAGCATCTAATAGAACAATTGGTTAATAATTACCAGATTACCAATGTTTTAAAGGGGGCACAAATTTTGCCTATCTCCACCTGTTAATAATTTTTACAATCACAGCTGTGGCCTTGACTCTAACAATTAGGCAAAATACTTGTGTAATGGCATCAGAATTTAATCATAAGAGCACATACTAAGCTCATTTGCAGATATCCCTCTTTCACATATTTTACAAGAGTGTTGTTGGTCTCAGGAATTTATATTCATATATAAATTACTAGGCATGCAGTCCAGGAGACCACTGGGGAGCCTAGCCCAGCTTTTCAATTGCCTAAAGCATTGTCTGGGTTAAATGGCTTGCTCAGAGCAACAGGCTAATGGAAACAAACTATGAACAGGAAGGAGCTGAATAACAGCTCACACCCCTAAATTTATATGCTAACTGTCATTAATGATGTGAATAAAAGCTTACATCTGATAGCAAAGTAAGTCTTTGGTTACACAAGTTTAATTTATTATGCAAACAAGCCTGTCACTAAATGTAAAATTACATTCAAAAAGCATAAGTAATTGTAACATTTGATATTACATGTTTACTTCGTCATGCTAAAATTTATAGACTTCATATTTTACTCTGCCCGCACTATTCTAACTCCTTAGAATTCATATTAAAAAAATCAAAACATACCTGCCAAAAACATGTTCCCATTCCCTTACAATTCACCCCTCATCTATTTAGCACTACAATTCACTACTACTCAAAATGCAATTTTGTTAAAGAATGATAAAAATAAAAAAAGTATAGTCTTATACAATAAATTCAGGAATACACACACATGCAAATTCTATAAATGGTCTTACTTCATCTTCAGATACATATAGAAAACCTTGCACTTTAGTAAAACAGTGTTCAAGAATCTAAATAGTAAATAATATAATCACTGGTTAAACCATGTAAATTAAACAAAATTAACAGACATTTTATTGATAGCAACTGTGAATTATTACACAACTCACAAGTACATTTATATCCACATATGCAGCATTCAGCATCTTTATTATAGAAACTGCAAAGCTGCCATAATTCTATATTAGAAATGCATCAAACTACACTGATGAGGAGCCAGGATTTGGAAGAGAATTGTATCTCTGTAGTATCCCATGGGCTAGGGAAATGAACATTTCTTATTAATTATTTGGTAAAGTATAAGTGGTCAGTGGTATTTTCTGAGATACTGGTTGTAGGGGTGGATAAACGTCTTGGGATATTACATGTGGTAAAAGCTGGAGGTGTCACTGCTTTGCATCACCTTAGTTGTTATGGGCAATGGAAGATATTTAAGCAAGCACAGGTAGTGTGCATAATCACTGCATATTTTTTAATCAACATTATTTTTTAAACCAGTAAACCCACCAGGGTACAAGGATCTCTTCTCAGGTGAGCCCCAAGAGAATTACCTCATTTGCTAAGCACATCAAAGCCACAGAGTAGACAGATGGAGAATGAAAGCATTGATGAATGAAAATCTCTGTGTGCTCCTATCATCTTTGCTGAACTTCCAGATTATGCCATTATGAGCTATAATGCTAACTGAGGGAAAAGTGCCAAGCAGGATTCTTAATTAAACCCTTATCAAGGAAATATACTCAGACAGATGAAAATGTACAGTTATATAAAAAATGCAATAAACAAAAAAAAAATGCAATGTGAAAGGGCCCTTAGATGTAATATATAATTTAGAATGCTATGTGAAAGGGCCCTTAGATGTTATATATAATTTAGAATGCAATGTGAAAGGGCCCTTAGATGTAATATATAATTTAGAATGCAATGTGAAAGGGCCCTTAGATGTTATATATAATTTAGCAGTTACAGACAATGAATAGCACCATTATTAGTTTGTCATATTTTTCACATGTATTACTGTTCAAACTAAATTCCATTGTAAAATCTCTTAACTCTTAAAAATGGTTAAAAGATCAATATTTCTCTGAACCATGCCTTAAAGCACAATTCAATAAACAGACCTAAAAATGTTTCATAGAATTTAAAGTATTTGTAGAAAAAATAGCAAATGTTGCTTAATGCAGCCCCCTTACACGC
This sequence comes from Protopterus annectens, assembly GCF_019279795.1. Classification (NCBI taxonomy): domain Eukaryota; kingdom Metazoa; phylum Chordata; order Ceratodontiformes; family Protopteridae; genus Protopterus; species Protopterus annectens. The sequence goes on from NC_056743.1 coordinate 526,462,971, forward strand.
AAACACCTGGGTAATCAAATATGAAAGCATCACAATCTTCTATATTTTGTTTTCAATAGAAAAATGTCTTCTACTATTTGTTAAAAAGTAGGGACTCATGAAAATTGCCTTGGAACAAACTGGATGGTTAAACTACAGGACAGGATTAGCACATTTAACTTGTTCATTAAATTCATTTTGTTGTAATATGCTGAAGTACTGTCAGGGGTATGACAGGGAGCACATTCACCTTTGGTGCAGAAGGCTTGGGTTCTATTCCCACACCATGTAAATGGATTTCTGATAATATAGTATAGCATAAGAGGGATGCTGTACTCCTTATTGCATCATCCTTTGGACAAGATATTAACCAAGAGCCGATCTGATTTCATAGTAGCTCAGGTGGATATAAAAGATCCCATAGCAACTATTGTAAAGTAGGTGAAGTTCCCCTGATGCCTGACCATATTTACCCTGGTAGTATAAATACTACCTCTCATCTCCCGTGAAGAGAGACTACTAGCCTAGTGGGACTAACCCAGTCAAGAAAGGAAAAATAAATACAAATAAACATGATTCAAACGAAAAGTGCATTCAACCTTTTATAACAATCATAACTCATTGCTTCTCTTATGTGAATGTACTAATTGATATTGCCATATATATGAGAATGCTATTATGTAACCAAAGTGCCAACAAACTTTACTTAGCTAGTACAGTTTTATAACTAATATTGAGTGCAGAACATTCATATTTTTGCAGTATTACTTCACTCTCTGTATTGATGTCATGTAGAGCACATGTACATTAACATTCATAAATAATTTAAGTGTAATTGCATTTAGTGGAATTGCTTATCCAATATTTAACTCACTGATATTTACACAATGCATTGCTTATTGGTAAGTATATTGATATACAATACCATGTTGACATTTTTGGCGGTGTAGTCATAATACCCACACAGAATCTGAAATAAAAGAGTGAGCAGAGAAATCTTAACTCTCTAAACACTTTAATGACAAACAGAGGTAGTTATTTTCATAATATGATCAGCATTGATTAACTGCTAGGAGTTGCTCACAGAATGTCATTTTTACTGTTCTGAATACTGTAAATATGTGATACAGATGTATTTTATGCTGTTCTTTGAAATAATTTTATTATACTACTACCCTTGTTTTCTTATATTTTTAGCCTTGCAACAAATGTTGCAGAACTAATTTCAAGTTCCAGCTTCAGACTAATTATACTTACTCTAAGTTTTGGACTGTTCAGCAACTCAGCTAGCTACATAAATAGGTTGGATATAATAGGATCATTTAAGGTAGTCATTATACAAGTTTCTAGCACTCCTTGATATTTATTACAAAGTGATAATACATTTAGTTTATTTTAATTAGAAAGAATATATTTATTTATTTTATTTATTTTACATTTGTTGACCGGGCTAGTCTAGCTGGATACATGTCCATTTTCAGTACAGGCCCGGGGAGAAAAGCTCCACAATAAAAATGGGTTAGTAAAATCAAGTATGTTATACATTCAAATAAGAAATATTATACAAAAATAGGTGTTACAGAGAAAAAAATGGTTCATAAGTATTACTAGCAAAAATAATTTACAATAGTGAAAATAAGCAAGCATAATTTTTTTTTTTTTTTTTTTAAGAGAGAATATAAAGGTTGAGAAAATAGAGAATAGAAAGTTTTAGTCAAGGTTTGTAAAGGACAGAGCTAATAAGAATTAAGCACAGGTTTTAGCTGATTTTTGAAGGTTCAAACACTAATACTATACTAACCTAGAAAAGGACTGAGGGGGTGAAAAGGGTAGGGGGAATAATAGTTTAGTCAGGGTTAGTACAAGGACAGAGCCATTGAGACTTAAGCAGAGTTTTTAGCTGCTTCTTGAAAGTGGGTAGAGAAATAATAGTGGTGAGTTCATGAGGGAGCTTGTTCCAGATAGGTGCAATACAGTTGGTGAACAAACAGTCTCCAGCTTTGTTGTTGGATTTATAGGGTGCTGCTAGTAGCTTTGTAGCGGAGCGCAAGGATGATAGATTTCTATAAGGAGTAATAAGGGTACTAAGTATTGTGGTGTTAGAAGGTTGACAGAAGATTTTGTGGGTGATGGTAAGTTGCTAATTATGTGCATAATTTAGTTAGTTATTGATTGATTGCATTAGTTGGCCATGATAGTCAAACTGGGTTGTGGTTGCCCCTTTTCAGTGGATACAGGGGAATAAAGTTTCAGTTAAAAAATTGTGATTTTGTAAAAAAAAGAAAAAAAACGTGAAGCTAAAGTTACAATATGGACATGCATTTAGCTGAAAAGCAGCTATATCACAGAAAATTCGTAATCAGTAAAGAGTAATAATGTACTGATACAAGACAAATTCACATACATAATGAGGAAGTGTGGTAGATGTGAAGAAAAAGCAAAGCGGAGGAGGTAAGAGTAGAAAGGATAGGCTAGGTGAAAAAAGTTGAAAAGTGTGTACATTTAAGTGATATACAGAAAATGTACTAAAGTAAAGTACATGTAATAGTGAGTATAAGTTAGAATTTTGCTGAAGAGAAAAAACTTGTAGAGACAATAGAAGTTGCATTAAGGGAAGAAGGATAGAAGATGGAAGGACATTTATATTGAGAATTTGCTATGTTGAGGTATATAGGGATAATATTGGTGTGCAAGGTATTGGGTAGTCTAGCCTGTGGGAAGTGCAAGAGCAACATTTTTTTTTTAAGTGTTGTTTTAGCAAGTTTTTGAATCAGTATATGCTGAATTGTTGTCTAATGGTGGTAAGGATAGAATTCCAGATTTTGGAAACAAGGACAATTAGAAGACAAGTACTGGCTGCTGCAAATGTTATCCAGTATAGTCAGCCACTTACACATCTTAGAAAAAATAAAGCTCATGCAATACAAATGTTTTATTGCCAGATTTAGAGAAGATCTTTAGCTAATAATAGCAGAACTTATCATAGTAGGAATCTTCAAGTGGAAATATTCTCTCCAAATACTCTACCTCCATCATTTCACAAGCATGGACCTCACTGAACGCAATGTAATTAGTTCAAGAAAAGAAAGGAGTTAATTAATTTCACAAAATCAGTTGGTCCCATTTCACTTGAGCATGCTGAAAGGTTAGTCATGTAGCCCATTTACAATTCTCAATAAGTGATTATGTCAAGATAGCATTTCTGCCATCTAGTACAGATTTGCGCTGGCAGTATAAAAGCAATCACTATGGCTTATGCTTTAATCTTAAATGAACACAGGAAAGCACCTAAGAAGTTTATTTTATGTCTGATCTAATAATTATTAACAATCCCGATGTCTTTCCTTGCAAAACATACATTTGAAGTGTATAAGAACAATACCGTAACTCAACAGAACAAATGCTAAAGATTAATTTCATTTTCATTCAATCAAGTAGCTCAGATGTATTCAGTGTTAATCAAAACCATTTTGCATAACAGTATGATCAGTTATGTAAATGGAAAAATAAAAAAAAAATCTAAACTATCAGCAGTTAAAAAATTTCAGTGTCATCCCTTAAAAGCAGAAATACTGATATAATTCAGTCGTATACTGCAATCTCAATGGGAACCTGAATATTAAGGAGAAAGACTTTTGAGCTCACATATGCTGTGTACTTGGGTGGACGGCCACGGTGATGCAGCAGTTAGCATTGTTGCCTCACAGCAAGAGGTTTTCCGGTTCGATCCTTGGCTGGGGTGCCTTCTGTGCGGAGTGTGCATGTCCTCCCTGTGGTCACGTGCGTTTCCTCTGGGTGCTCCAGTTTCCTCACACATCCCAAAGACTGCTGTAGGTCGAGTGGATACTCTAAATTTGTCCTAGGTGTGAGTGAGTGCATGTGTGTGCCTTCCGTGCAAGGTTGGCTGCCGGGCTGACAACTCTACACCATAAAACTCTACTGCCAATGATGATCGGACAGGTGATCTGCTGTGGCGACCCCTAACTGGGGAAACCCGAAATAAGAAGAAGAAGATATGCTGTGTAGTTGGGTCAATTACTGCAATATGTGGTACTATAACAGATTTGTTAAAGTCTTAAAACATATTTAACATAAAGCCAAAGGTAATGTCGAATGCTCATGTATTGTAATATATTTAATGTATTTATTAGACTGATTTTGTATAATTACACATTTATAAATGAAGTATAAAAAATTAAGTTATGGTATACATACTGTCTGCTCACATTACTAATCCTACACAATTAAGTTGACATATAGCAAGAAATACTGGCATAACATATTTCAAAATGTCAGAGATATAGAGTGATAAAGCCCTGACTATGGCTCGGCTGACCGAGATTCGATTACTGGCTTGGGCACGTGATGGAATGACAGGGAAGGAATAGGTGAGTGCAAAGATGACAGGGTATAAAAGTAAAAAACAGCTAACACAGCTTAAAAACACAACTTTTATTGCATAAAACAGTAAGAGCTTTCACACCATAAAGGCTCTTCATCAGACCATCAATAAAATAGAAATCAAACTGCATTGTTATAGGGGACAATTGAAAATTAGCAGGCTAATGCACGTGATTTCAAGATTGGCTTTAAAGTAACAGTTTCATTGAGTCTTAAGCCCTTATCTGGTTGCAGTTCAAGAATCCAATCTAACTCTAAACATTCCATATGTTTTCTAATGTCTCCTCCCCTATTGTTCACTTTATATAATTGCAATACCAAAAATTGAAAGGTGTGATTATTTCCAGCTTCATGTATATGCCTATATAGGGCATTCTTCATATTACATTTTCTAATATCATTAAGGTGTTCACTAATGGAGTCTTTAAGTGCCCAATTGGTCTTTCCTATAAAAAAAAAAAACTTTTATACAATTTACAAACAGCCAAATACACTAAAATTACTGCTTTATGATAATTCAAAGTAAAAAAAAAAAACATGAAAAAATCAGTGCATGAATTAAACAGTAAGGTAATTTAATCCAGCCCCATAGCACATAAGCCCTTTCAGTTTGATTAGTATGAAATGTCATAGCCATATCTAGGTAGACAGTATACACAGTTTTCCCCTCATCCATTGCCTTGCTCACCTTTCAGATAAGTCCATCAGATTCAGTAAGTATGACCTTCCTCTGACATAACCAACAGGAACTGATCCAATGTCTAGAACTCTCCTATATCCTAGTTGATAATTTCCTTGATGGTTCTTTCCAATCTACAGAAACCTTTCCTTATGTTATACATTATGGGTCTGCAAATACGACTTGTCAGACTGACGGTTCTGTAGTTTCCAGGATCAGTTGAAAGCCCTCCCTTATGAAGGGGGATGACTGATACAGCCCTCCATTCTTGTGACAACAATCCTGTTTTAAGACTATAGTTAAACAGAGACTCCAGGGACCCGAAGTCATATTTTAGACTGTTCAGGAGGCATACTGGTATACTGGAATGTTACTGGGGCCCAATGACTGTGTGTTCTTGGCCTTAGCAAGCACAACCAGTACATTCGTTATAGTTATAGTTAAAGGGCTTATGTTTTAGGGTATTTCTTGGGGGATGGTAGGGTGTGAGGGGGTTAAAGTTGGAAATGAATTTGTCTGCAAACAGGTTTGCCATATTGCCAGGTTCAATGAATGTGGCACCAGTAACCACCATTTCAACACAATGATGTGTGCCGAGGTATCTCACAAAACTGAAGAAGGCCTTATGGTTATTTTTCACCTGGAAGGCTACCTTAACCTCAAAGTTAAGATTGTTTGACCTAATTATCCCTCTTAATTGTTTATTTAGCTTGATTAGAGTTTTTTCAACTTTATGGGAATTACCCCCCCCCCCAATTTTTGCCAACATTTTTTCCCCTTTAGTTTTATATACTGTTTAATTTGGGATGCTACCAGGGTGGTTTGTTTTTAGGGCTAGTTCTGGGCTTACATCTGGTAGGTATGCTTTGTTAAGCCACTGACATGGTTGAGCACAATTTTCTCTCTTGCTTAGTTCACTTTAGCTCTTCTTAGATCACTGCCATCCCATTGAAGTGTCTTGAAATTGGCATTGCCTTTAGAAGTTCAGCCATGTCAATTCTTCCCAAGTATCCTGATGTGAATTGTCTGCCATGATATCTTCTTCTACATGTAGAGATCATCTTCCTCATATAGTTCCTCCATATGGACAGCAACTTCTGAAAATCATTTTCTTCAACCAGGGTAGTTTTTACCTACTTTCCCCTTAGAATCCTGCTTTTGTTTCTGGATCTCTCTCTTTCCTTAGGTGGTGTGAAAATAAGTCTGTTTTGCTTATTATTCAGTATGAGACCTCTCGCTCACCTCCTTGGTTTACTTTCCTATTGCCCTTAGAGTATATTTAATTCAGGGCTTCTCTCTGTTAGTTTGTATGCTGACTTCTTTTATTACTTTTAACCACTGAAGGATTTGGAAACCAATAAATACATACACACATTATCACCTAAAAATAACTAGTAAGTAAAACATTTAAGTGGTGTTATGTCTAAAATTATATTGTACTTTTATCAGTAAAATCATGTTTCCAGAGTCCAATAATCCTGGTAATTCTGTCCCTTCTACCACAGTAGTATATTTCATAAGTTTAATGGCAGAAAGCGGATTCTACACACTTCTAACAGTTAACCATTCAGTTATGTCACACTCCATTGGTATACTTTCAGGCGCTCATTTACTGGACTAATAACTAGCATTAAAAGTTTTTACAGGTACAATATAACTGTCATATATTGCACAATACTTGGCTTTGCCTTTTTCTAAAGCAATTATAACAAATAAGCTCAAAAGATAACCGATTTTTTTTTGTTACAGGTATGAATCCCCAACACTGGCCCAGTAATCAAGGAGCCACAGTCCTCACCACTGGCAACAGTGGGAAACGTACACACTGGGAGGATGACAAGTACACACAATGTAAGGTGCAATTTCCCTTAAGAGGACACAGAGATCACAGTCAGTCAGGGGCTGGTTTCTCCCTCTTTCTCCAGATCCCCCAAAAGACTCCCCACTGGCATAGCTATAGGGTCAAGATTTTAGCTAAGTGGCCAAGCCAAAACCTCCACTACCTTCTCTGTCCAACCAGTGCTTCATGTCCCTGTCCAAGTAGGTGACACACACACTCCTTAAGATTTGATTTATTTGCACACACACACACACACACACACACACACACACACACACACACACACACACACACACACACACACACACACACACTCCTGGGAAAGGCTGGCACAGATTTACTAGCTATGCCCCCTTCTGCTCAGACTATGAGCTCCGAATGCCAACAACCAACTCTTTAAGATCCTTACAAAGAGTGTCCAATCTTACTGTGTAATGTTACTATTAATTCAAAAAGTAGTTTGACCAAGAGCAAGGCTATTTAGGAGTGGCATGTACAGTGTCACCAAATAGATATACAAGTAAGCTAAGAGCTTAAATGTCTTTAAACAGATCAGTCACAATTAAAATGTTTAAATATATTTAATAATAAATAATAAATATATTTAATAATAAATAAAAGAACAAGACAATATTCAGTAAGCAATCAGTTACATCAGAGCTCAAGATCACAGGAAGTATTTAAAACAACATTGGAGGACAGTCTCAAATAAAGAAAAATCTAAGCTATACTTTACTATATTCCTAATCTACAAGAGTTACTATCCGTAGGTTCATAGGTAGGTACTAGGCTATTGACCCTAGCGCCTATATAAGCATAGCCAAATGGTACCCTGGCTTTTGCCACCCAAGAAATTATTTTCCTGTGCCCCTGTCAAACAGAGCCACAGAAGTGATCCCCAGGGTGAATTTTCTATCTTCCATCCAATCATCAAGATATTTTTTGAAGAGTGCTAACGAGGAGCTTTGTTTGATATAGATAGGTAGTTTGTTCCAGAGTATGGGAAGTCTCTGGGACAGAAATCTATCCCTCCAGCATGTTCTGTTTATTGTGGTGACAAGGTTTAGGTCCCTAGAGCATGTAGCTTGGAGGGATTGGAATTTCTTTACTTTGGGTCTAATGAGTGATGAGTAGAAGGGAACAATGACCTCTTTTTTCCTGGATGAGAAACCTTCTGTGATGGGGTGTGCCACATAGAAGGATTTCCTGACTACTTTGGTGATGTGATTATCAAAGGAGAGACTACTCTCCACCTGTGTCCCAAGGTCTCTTATCACACTTTCAGTGTTAAGTAGACTATCACCTATGTGGTAGTTCATGGGTACAGAGTTTTTACCAAAAGGGATGACAATGCACTTTTTGGCATTGAGCTTGAGGCCATGGGTTTGACACCAGGCATCTGTCTCGGTGAGTCCCTTTTGTAAGATGTCCACATCATTAGGAGTTTTGATTATAGCTCCTAGTTTGCAGTCATCTGCGAAATTTGTTAGCCAAATACCTTCTGTGTTAGCCTGTACTTCAGAGAAGTAGATACTAAACAGGAAAGGACCTAAGACTGAACCCTGTGGTACTCCACTGGTCAATGGTCTGAAGTTGGATTTAGAGTCTGCTACTTTCACAGTGTGGGTTCTGTCAGTGAGCCAGTTGGCAACCCATCTTGTGACATAGGGATTTATACTGAGTTTAGTGAGTTTGTCTATAATTCCAGAGTGGGGGATGATGACAAAATCCTTGGCGAGATCTAGATAGGCTGTGTGAGCCACCTTACTTTCATCTATGGCTTTGGTGACCGCTTCAAAAAAGTCCATCAGGTTTAGGAGACATGATCTGCCTTTTACAAACCTGAACTGGGTAGGGTCCAGAGTCTGGAGATTACCAATGTCATTGTTTATAAGTTCCATGATGATACACTCCATAGCCTTGCAGGCCAGGCTCATCAGGCTAATGGTACGGTAGTTCCTGGGGTCCATGGTGGCTCCCCCTTTGTGGAGTGGGATAACCATTGCTGTGCACCATTCAGTGGGCACAAAGCCTGAGGTGAGGCTATGATTGAACATGGTACTTAGGTGGGGTGCTAGTTCATTCTGTAGTTCATGTAGAACTCAGCCTGGGATGTTGTCATGTCCCACGGATGCTATGTACCTGTGCAGCCATGATTACAGGAACGTTGCATTTTTCTGGTATAGAGATGGGCCCTTTAGGGGATGAGAGTGGGGTAAAGTTAGCATTGAACCTATCTGCCAGGATGTTGGCAATATCAGTTGGTTCTGTATATTTAGTTCCATTGTGCTGTAACTCAGAGCAGATCTGAGTGTTGAGATTGAGATTCTTGGTATAGCTATAGAATGCTTTGTGGTTGTCTTTAGAATCAGTGGCAATTTTGTTTTCGTAACTAGTTTTGGAGGATTTTATGATGGATCTCAGCTTCTTACTGAGGCTGACCACAAAGTTCCTCCAGTCATGAGATTTTATTCTTTTTTGCAACAGTTTCTTTCTTCTGTTGTAGAGTTTGTTTATAGCAGGGGACCACCAGATTGGCTTCCTTTTTTGGAGGATAGCATCTTGGTTCTATTAGGGATTGCACAATACATGCACTTGTGTAAGTGCTTATAAAGTGCAATTGTATAGGATCCAGCAGTCGTACCTCTATTGTCCATCAGCATGGGTGTTGTGAAGTTTGCCACTTCTGTCTTGAGAAGCGTGAAGTTGTCCTTGGAGAAATTTTTTATGGTGGTTTCTCTAATGGGGGGTGGGGGTGGGATGTGGATGTCTAGGGTGATTTGCTTGTGGTCGGATCTGACCAATGAGAAATTGACCTGTGGTGTGGTACACCGGTTGCCCATGTTGGTAATGACCAGGTCTAGGATATTGCTGCCCCTGGTGGGGGTGTGGATAAGTTGATCCAAGGCATTGGAATTTATAAATTCCAGAAAACATTCAGCACAAGAGTTGGTACATGAGTAGTTTTCCCAGTTAATTGTGTGGTAGTTTAAATCACCCATTATTAGGGTGTTATGGTGTACCCTAATATTTTCCAGTGTATCAAGAAATGAAGAGTGGGAATCCTGGGGCATGGTGGGGCATCTGTAGCAAGCTACAATTTGCATTGCGGTCTTGCCCCGAGTTAGTTGCACTTAGATAATCTCAGATGCATTATGCTGAGCAACTAGCCTGGAGGTGTGGATATCCTTAATGAATATGGACATGCCTCCGCCTTTAGTGCTTCGGTCCAGGTTAGGTGGCCAAAAGGTGTGGTATGAATTATAGCCTGGTAATGCAGGGGTGCTCTCTGAAGCATTGAACCAGGTTTCTGTCACTGCAACACTCTAGTCACAGGTGACTCTATAGTCAGGCACACTGATGTTCCACTCACCAGGCTAAACAAGGAGAAAGTTACTGTCAGCTGCCTGTCAGGTGCCAGGATCCGCCACATAATGCATGCACTCGGGTCACTCCACAGCAAGTACAAAAACTAAACTTACTTACAAGCAGCAAGTGCAGATGAGTGGATGTTTCTTGGTTAAAGACAAAATACCAAAATGCACACACACTCTGAGAGAATTTTTGATTTAGTATCAAACATTACTGCTGGGTTAGCTTGGATGACATCACTTTTTGTCAACTGACTTTCAGTTCTCAAGGTAAACCCCCATTGTCTTAAACTAACAGAATTTAGCATTGCTCTGTGAAAAATACATATCTCTATGATGTTTGCAGATCCTGGAAGTCACAAAACAATAAAACACTTCTACATCTCAAACCTAGTAATTACTAGTCTTTCCAGATAATACAAAAAATGTCTGGCTCCAGACATTGTCTGTTACTGCAATGAAACGGAGAGAAAATATCTTTTGTTTATGGCCCAGTTATAAAGCAACTTAACCTCAGCTATTCTAAGTTTTGCAAGCTAATCTCCTGTTAAAATACATACATCTAAACAATTACAATAGTGTATGGACATTCCTTTTATTCCAATAGGGCATACTGTGGTTACATTTTAGCTCACATTTCTGTATAAATCATAACAATTTAAACAAATGACATAGAATTATTTACAAAATTCCCAATAGCTGGGCTGGCAGTGTGACAACAGGTATAGAAGCATTTTGTTGAAGGCTTATTACTAGCCCCTTGTTCATGGAAGTCCGACTTAATCACTACGTATAATAGCAAATACTATACTGCAACAACTATTTGTACAGAAGATGGAGGGTTATTCTGAGCTAACCTGCTTTCTTAGATTACCAGGCAATACCCTCAAACATGCCTACAGCCAAAATTTCCTAAGTTTTACTTAACTTTATTAATGCAAGGTTACAGCCATAGTCTCAAATTATGTAGCAAATCTGCTATTCAAGCTCGCATGAGTCTGGCCATACAAATATCCATTTTAGGAATCTGTAGGACTGTACTTCAGAGAACCTTGGGTCTTTGCTAACATCATTCTCTCTAATTTCTGGTAATCTTGCATATTCATCCTCCAAATCCATATAGGTTATTAGGACGTCTGTAGTTAAATATAATGGCAGGATACAGGGCCAATGTTCACTATCTGCACATCTTTCAAATGTAAAGAGAAAGCCTACTGCATCATCTTCAGACACAAACTTCTTCACAGTTTTACTGGAATTCTAGACTCCCTGTGAGGTGGACATCTGATAATCGGGGGGGGGGGGGGTGCTGGTAGAGGCTTAGCAGATCCTAATTTGTGGTAGCACAATTTTCTATAAAAAGACAATGGGCCAGATTCAGGAAGGCTTACACGGAGTTCAAGAGTAGTGTAAGCCTCCATGTAAGCCTCCCGATTCAGGTACAGCCCAAACCTCCGTGTAAGAGACAGCTAACACGTCTCTTACACGGACTGGGCGTGGAAATGCTCAATACCTCATTTGCAGCTCCAAGATATGCAAATGAGGTATTTGAGCGATCCACGAAGCAGAAACCAGTCCGTGTAATGGACGTGTTAGCTGCAGAAATGTACTCAGCTGACAACTGAGTACATTTCTGCAAAATCAAAACGGAGCTATGTCAGCTCCAAATAAAGGGTGCATATGTGTCATTAAGCATGCCAATGGCCAAATATGTGGCCATTGGCATGAAAAGTGTTGCAAAAATAAGTTATTTAACTTTTTTTTTTCACGGGATTATGTTCAACTGCAGCGCACACCTGCAAACGGGTGCGCTACCTAAAACTGAAAACCGAAGCTTATAAGCCCACAATTGTGGGATTTATGTATTACATGGAATGTCAATGGAGGGACTTGCAGACTAAAAACAATATGGCCTCCGTTTAGTGGTTGTCTAGGGGAAGCTCCGTGTAAGATATGTAACTAAGCATTACTAGGCAATCCTATGTAAATGAGGGTTACAATACTGAATCACACTGCCACATAGGTAATGAGCACTTTCTGAGTAGTGTAGGAGTTAGAGAAGGGGGAGGAACAGAGTAAGAGGTAGGTGACATCACGGAGGGAAGGATAGAAAGAAATGTCCCAGATTGGAGGGCAATGTAAGGTAACAGATGACAGACAGACATCAGGGGTGGAGGTGTGTCCCAACAGAATACTAGGAAAGTCAAGAAATTGAGGGTATACGCTATGCCTACACTCCAAGTTTCTTGATATATGCATCTTGTGCCGCTGCAGCGTGTAAGGCAGGTTCAACATGTGGGAGCATGTTGCAAACTGTTTACAACGGTTTGCGGGCGTGCAATGTGTAAGGCAGTGTGCGCTTTTAGCATGAATCAGCCTAGCTAACACCGTGTAAGGATGTGTGCGCGCGTGTAACATTGTGTAGGGATGTGTGCGCGTTTAAGTGACTGTGAGTGTGTTTAAGCTGGTGTGCACATTGCTCCCCCTCAGGAAACAGAGAGGAAACAGGAAACAACCAAAATACAGGGAAACTGCCAAGGAATACTGCTGGAGTTAATTGGTGAAAACAATTACAAGCAGGCAATTACACAGGCAGACTAGAAGCCCAGCCCAGCACTTAAAACACAACAAAGAGCAGTGAAGGCTGTTTCTCACAAGAGATACTGCCAGAAGCTAAGCTATCAGAATTGAAAACTGAAATAAAGCTGAACTCAGAGCAGAAATGCTAGGCTGCCATGGCTATTATAATCAGGCATAGGCGAATTGCTGAGGGTGGTGACAATGCAGATGCTGACAGACAACCCAGAGTGAGGAGAAGGAGAAGAGTATACAGGCCCAGGGTCACCTACCATGGGTTACATGAGCTGGAGATAGTAGAGCTATAGAGTGGACAGAGAGCTCCTGCAGCAGATTGTTGATCTGTGCAGGCCACACCTCACACACAGAACCAACAGAGGGAACCCATCCCAGTGGAAACCAAGGTATGTGTTGGCCTAAGAATACTAGCAACAGGTACCTTCCAGAGACCAACTGGTGATATGATGGGGATATCACAGGCATCAGCCTCCAGGGTACTGCACCAGTTCCTGGATGCCATGTCACCACATGTCAGTGATCATATATATGTCCCTAATGACCGTGAAGTTGTGGCCAGCAATATGCGTCTCTTCCAGCAAATAGCGGGATACCCTGAGGTGCTGGGTGCAATAGACTGCACGCACATACGCATCAAAGCACCAGCCGGTGAGCGGGGTAGAGTCTACATTAACCGCAAGGGATACCCCCCCAACTGCCAGGTCGTGTGTGATGCCCAGGGCATAATAATGAATGTGTGTGCTGGCTGCCCTGGGAGCTACCACGATTCCCACATCTGGCATCTGACGCAGCTGTACCAATCATTTGCCAATGGGGACTTCCCACACGGACACCTAGTGGGGATGCAGGTTATGCACTTGAGCCGTGGCTGATGACACCCATCAGAAATGCACACACACCTGAACAGGAACGCCATAATGAGGCACACGCACAAACACGTAATATCATAGAGCGTGTGTTTGGGCTGCTCAAGTCACGGTTCCGGTGTCTGGACACATCTGGTGGAGCTTTGCAGTACACACCAACTACATGTACCCAAATGATCATGATATGTGCTATGCTACATAATATGATCCTGCGGAAACAGCTGCAGCAGGACCAGCACAGGGCTGGGCCAAACATCCCCCCACCATTGCCAAGGCCACCACAGGCAGGGGGTGACTCGGAGGAGGAACAACCTGACCTTGTCCCAGTAGGCAGAAGGAGGCGTGCCCAGTATGCCCTGGCCTTGGCAAAGAGGCAACGCATAGCACATACGCTTGGTCAGTAGGAACACTGGGACTGATACCCGCTCTGACTCACTCATACAGTAACAGGGATGCCTAACATGACACAACCTGCTTCCAAATGTACAGGGAGTGTAGTATGTGTATCCGACAGAGGTAGCCCTGCAGCACCACCTGAGGCATGAATGCCATGTGTTAAGTAATGTAATATCATGTACAATATGCACACCTGAGGACCCCGACTAACATCCATATCCACGCATATGACCCTGTGGAAACAGCTGCACGTCATACAGTGATGTACATGTGCAAAAACATGGAACAAGATACAAAATGAGGGTGTCCAGCAATAAATAGCATGGATAACCACACACCCATGTTTGTACCACAACAAGAAGCAACATGGAATAGCCATGGTCAAAAAACAATGGCTAAAACCGACTACTACTATATAGCCTGCTGCAGACCACTGTCCTAATAGCAGGAACTGCCCCAGGCCTATGTCCATAGGTTCATACTAGGCTATCTGCCCTAGGGCATTAATAAGCCTAGGCCAGAGTTTTGTGGCATCTGCCACCCCTGCAAGTTGATGGATATGCCCATTATTTTGCTGTGCCTCTGTCAAGCAGTGATACTGAGGTTATCCCTGGGGTATACCTGCAATCTCCCATCCATTGGTCAAGATCTCACTTGAACAAAGCCAGTGAGGTGCTCAGCCCCACATGTACCAGGATGTTGTTCCACAGCATATGGACTCTTTGGGTGATGAATCTGTCCCTCCAGCACATCCTATTAATATCTGTGTTGAGGTTTAGGTCTCCTGCCCTTGTAGTTCTGATGGATGTAGAGGTCTTGAGGTGAAGCATGTTCATAAAGTCTGGGTTGGACATAGCCTTGTATGTCAGGCACAGATCACCTCTGAGCAGTCAGTAAGTGACTGAATACAGCTGGAATTCCTTCAGTCGGGCAGCATAAGAAATATGTTTGAGACCCTTTCACCTCCTGTCGAAGAATTTGTGGGCCCATCCAATCTGAATGGGGCAGTGTATGCAATCATTGGTGTGATGAGTACAGGGGAATGATGACCTCCCTTGATCTAGATGTGAATCACTGCATGATGAGGTGGCCAATGTAGAAGGCCTTCCAAACTACCCTGGCAATGTGAGTGTCAAGCAAAGGTCACTGTCAACCTGGGTGCCCAGGTCCCTGATAACCTACGTTGTGCTTAGAGGATTGCCACCTAGATGGGAAGTAGTGGTAACCTTGTTCTTCCTGAAGGGTATGGCTATGCATTGTTTAGTGTTTAATGTAAGGCCATGGCCGTGGCACCAGTTATCTGTGTCTATGAGACCCTTCTGAAGGATGTCTGTGTCAGATGGGTTTCCAGCTATGCTTCCCAGTTTGCAGTCATCCTCAAACTTTGTCAGCCATAATCCTCCTGTGTTTGCTCGTACTTCTGAAAAGTAGATACTGAACAAATGTGGGCCCAGGACTGAGCCCTGTGGGACACCACTTGTGACAGCTCTGGAGTGTGAACTGGCACCAGCAACTTTGACCCTGTGTGTTCCGTCACTTAGCCAATTTGCAACCCATGCTGTGATGTATGGGTTCACAATTAAGCTGGTGATGTTTTCAATGATACCTGAGTGGGGTATTGTGTCGAAAGCCTTTGCCAGGTCAAGGTAGGCTGTGTGGACTGCCTTGCCCACGGCAATGGCCTGGGTGAGTGTTTTGAAAAAGTCAACCAAGTTTAAAAGGCATGATCTTCCCTTGACAAAGCCAAACTGGATTGGATCCAATGTCTGCAAGTCCCCTATGTCTTCATTTAGAATTCCCATTATGATCCTCTCCATAGCTTAGCAGAACAGGCTTGTCAAGCTGATGGGATGGTAGTTTCTGGGGTTGGTGGAGGCACCTCCTTTGTGAAGTGGGTCCACCATTGCTGTATGCCACTCCTTGGGAACATATCCTGAGGTGAGGCTAAGATTAAACAGCTGCCCTAACTGCAGTGTAATTACTCATTGAGTTCATGGAGCACACAACTGGGGACACCATCTGGTCCCATGGATAAAGAGTTTTCTGCCTTGGATTGAGCAGTTCCCACCCCAGCAGTGGAGATGTTTGGGGGGCCACAATCCTCTGGTGTACATACCCCCCAGTTGGGGGGAGGGGGGGAGAAATCTGCACTGAACCTGTCAGTCAGTATGTTGCCAATGTCTGTAGGTGCAGTGATATCAACATTATTCTGAACTAAGTCTGAGCATATCTGGGAGTTTCCTCCCAGGTTTCAGACATAGGTAAAAAAGGCCTCATGATTGTCTCTGGAGTCCTGAGTGGGTTTACTCTCAAAACATGCCTCGGATGATTGTATGGGGGAACCCAGTGTTTTACTCACAATGAGCAGGGGTGCCTTCCCCCCTACGGATTACGCTCTATCTTGTAGTAGCTCCTTCCTTGTGTTGTACAGCTTGTTTATGGCTAGAGTCCACCAGACTGGATGCTTGCCTGTGGTACAAAGAGTGATTATTATTTGGGATTGCCTGAACCATGCAGTCCTGGAGGTGCTGGTAGAAGGCATTTCTAAGTGATACAGTGGCTTGGGTAATGGTGTCTGCTGGCCTGGGGGCATTGAAAGAGACCACACCAGTCCTCAGAAATGTGAAGTCGGCATTTGAGAAGGTCTTCACCGTTTCATTTCCCATCTGGGGTGTGGGTGGGATGTGGACTCCCACTGAGAATAGTCCATGATCTGATCTCACCAATGATGGGTATATGTCTGGTGTTGAACAGTGTGACCCCATGTTCGTGATGAGGTGTTCTAGTATGTTGCCTCCACTTGAGGGGATTGGGACCAGTTGTTCCATGGCATTTCAGTGTATGAACTCTTGGAACCTTTGTGTTAGAGTGTTGTGGCATGATTAGTGATCCCAGTCTATATGTGGATAGCTGGAATCACCCAGTAGGATGGTGTTTTGAGATACATTTATCCCCTTCAGTGTTTGCAGGATAGCTGTGTGAGGTACCTGAGTTTGAGCGGGTGGCATGTAACATGCTACAAACTGCAGAGCAGTCTTGCCTACGGTCACTGGCACCTGGATGGTCTCTGATGCATCGTGTGTTGCCACCAACCATGAGGTGAGGGTGTCCTTGATGAATATGGACACCCACCATCCTTCTTGGTGTTGTCGGGATGCTGGTGCCAGAATGCATGATATGAGGTAACACCCGATAGTGCCGGGTGCTGTCAGAAGCTGTGAACCAGGTTTCAGGCACAGCACAGACATCAATGTGCTACATACTGAGAAGGGCATAGAGTGTGTGCAGCTTGAGGTTGAGACCTTGGGCATTGAGCAGCATTACCCTTAGTGTCTTTCCTTTACTGTGTTCTAGGGTGGTAGGTGTAGAATCTGAGTCTTGCATAAAAAGGCACAATGGGGGTGGCAAGAGCATCATCTGAAATCCGGAAGCCCAGGGTGACAGGTGCAAGCCCCCTTGCAAATCACCGTGGCCTGTCCAGCATGTCATCCCAGGCAGACAGACATTGGACCCCTTAGAATGACACCATAGTCTAAGCAAAATACTACAGCTGATCATCTTGTCTCTGTTTATGTGGCATCATACTTGGTGAAGGTAGGATACTGCCGAAGGTCAGGGTCATACCTGCCTGGCCTACATAATCAGAGGGATCCTCTATGTCTCTTTCCATGTAGTCCAGGGAGGTACATCTCAGGTCGTTCACACCAGCATGGATTATGACTGGGTCAGACCTGTACTTGCAGTTTAGTGACCTGAGTGCTTGCATTATGTGGTGGATTCCAGTGCCCGATAGGCAGCTTACTGTGACCTCCTCTGTACCTGATCTGGTGAGTGGGACATCAGTGTGTCTGACTATGGAGTCACCTATGACAAGTGTGTCCGGCATTGTGTTTGGCCTTAAGGGCTGTGACTGTTTGGCACACCAACTCTGTGGTCAATGTGTTGCATGTGCTGTGCCCTGTGGAGGCAGTTGTGTGAGTGTCTGCTGTGGTGGCCACCGCCATTCTGGTAGACTTCTGATCAGAGCCTCCGAGTGTCTCTGTGTGTCTATGTGTATGATCTTAAGTTGTGACAGTGCCATGTGAGACTGGATTAAAGGTGTGTGTGTGGTTACCTTCACCCTCTCTCTGGTCTTGCTAGTCCTATGTTGAGAGAGCTCAGCCTCCACTTTGGCTATATAGTTGCATCTCTCACATGTATGTGTGTTTTATGGCAGAAGGAGAGGGTTGTCAGTGTACATGAGGCAACTGTAACAGTGCCTCAATATTCCCAGGTTCACCAGCTGAGCAGGAGAGGACACTAGCAACTGATCCCTAGACATGCTAGAAGGAATAGACAAAACAATGTGGGAATACAGGGAGATATCAAGCCCCCCAAGCCACATCATACTGTTTGATTGACAATAGCTACACATACACGGTGTTTCATAGTGTCATAGTGTACTACTAGGCTATCTGCCCTAGTGCATGTATAAGCCTAGCCATAGTGATGTGGCTATTGCCACCCCTTATAGTGGTAGTAAGTGTACAGAATAGATTCTGAATATTGTGCCTCTGACTTAGTAGTGACACATTATGACCCCCTTACGTAACTGAATAACATGACTGTGTCTCTGTCTAGTCTGTGCCTCTGTCTCATATGCAGTTGTCCAGATGTCTCCTGAAGAGAGTCAGTGAGGGACTCTGTCAAACATGAACTGGGATACTCTGCTAGAGTGTGAGATGCCTCTGAGTTATGACTCTGTCCCTCCAGCATGTCCTATACATGTATGTGCTGAGGTTCAAATACTCAGCTCTCATGGCTCTGGTGGATTTGGATTGCTTGCAGTGGAGTATGTCCACCAAATCCTGATTGGACATATGGTCTTGTATGTCAGGCATAGGTCACCTGTAAGTATGCGGTATGACACTGAACAAAGCTGGACTTCCTCTATTCTGGAAGCATATGACATGTGTTGAAGAACCCTGATCTTCATGGTAGGTACTTTTCGGGTGCAAAGGTGCAAAGGCAGGATCTGCCCTGCACAAAGCTGAACTAGGTGGGAACAAGGGTCCGTAGGTCAGTAATGTGTCTGTGTAAGAGCTCCATGACTCCTCCCATATCTTTGCAGACAAGGCTGGTTAAGCCTGTGTGGTGGTAGTTGCCATGGTCTGTGGAGGCATCCCCCTTGTGGAGTGGGACCACTGTTGCCGTATGCCAGTGTTCAGGTACATATCCTGTAGCAAGACTAAGGTTAAATAGCAGTTGTATATATGGGTCCAGCCCTTCTGGAGTTCACATAGCATGCAACTGGAGATACCAGCAGGTCCCATGGATGCTGTGTACTTGTCTTTGCTGAGTGTGGCTCTCACATGGACATCCAAGATGACAGTGAGGTTACATACAGCAGTGATAACTATCTTGTTTTGGGGGTGAGGGAGGGGGTAAATCGCACTGAAGCTGTCCGCCGGAATGTTGCCAATATCTGTCAGGTCACTGGAATATATGTTGTTGTGTACCAACTCTGAGCATATCCAAGGGTTCACAACCAGGTGTCTGACATAACTGAAGAAAGCAGTGTAGTTCCCTTCATTGTCTTTGGTGATTTATGTCCCCAAGTTGACCTTGCATGTCTTTATGAGATAATGTAGCTTTCTACTAGTGCTGATCACAGCTGTCTTCCCTTTTGGAGATGTAGCTCTGTCTTGCATTAGTAACCCTCATCTGTCATACAGTTTGTTTATGGCTGGGGTCCACCAGACAGGACACTTTCCCTTTGTGGAGAGGGTCCTGTTTTCAGTTGTGATTGTATGGTCCATGCTGTCTGACATCTAACTAAGGGGAGGTCATTCTGGTTCTGCAGTTATCTTTCATCAGCATTAGAAATGACCACAACAGCCCCTGTGGGGTGTACCTCATGCACACACATCCAGCACCTGTAAAGTCCACAACAGTACCTCACCAGGAGTATGACAAAGCTGGAACACATGTAATGTGTAGTCTGATTAAACAGAGTGCAGCTCCACACACTGCCATGCTGTCCACCCAGATGCAAGCTGTGCCTGATGTAGAAAGCCATGTCCAAGCTGGGATCAATGCACATGCTGCACCTTGTACAATCTGAATGGCAGGGAGCTATGCACATGAGGGACCTGAACCCCAGCACTGACATATATAGGACAGGCTGTACTGCATTATCCAAAACACAGAAGTCACCCCCACACATGAGTAAACTACCAGTACAGGTTGTCCATAGAGACACTGGTTGAGTCCCCTCAACAGGAATCCTAATGAGTGGATGGGAGATGGGAGGTTTACCCTGGGTATCAATGTTATGTCACAGGTAGACAGAGGCACAGTATACTAAACAAGACATATGACATGTCGAACTACGCTTACAATGTGTTGATGGACAAACACATTCTCCGACTAGCATTAGGTCAAGATACCTCTTGAACACAGCCAGCAAGGTGCTCTGCCTCAAATGGACCAGGATTGTATTCCACAGCATAGGGAGTCTCCGAGTGATAACTCCATCCCTCCAACATGTCCAACATACATCCCTGCTAAGGTGCAAGTCACCTGCACTAGTGGTTCAGGTGGATCTTCTGAGTCTGAGGTGGAGCATGCCCATTAATCTCTGTTTGGACATGGCCTCGCATGTCAGGCACATGTCACCTCTAAGCAGACGGTATGTGAGTGAATAGAGTGTGAGTGTCGTCAATCTGGCAGCATATGACAGCTGTTGGGGTTCCTTGATCCTTTAGGTGGGGACAGTCATGGTGTCTCCAATTGCTGCAGATGTTGTGTGAGATACAGCCAGAATAGGGCATTCGACTCGATCACCGGTCTGATAAGTGAAGAGTACAGGGGAACAATGACCCACTAGATCTGGATGTGAATCCCAGCCTGATCAGGTGGGCAATGTAGAAGGTCTTCCTAGCCACTTTAGCAATGTGAGTCTCAGAAGAATGGCGACTGTTAACCTGGGTCCCCAGGTCCATGATAACCTCCTCTGTGCTTAGAGGATTGCCACCTATATGGTAGCTTGGGGTCACCTTGCTTTTCCTGAAGGGTATGTCTACACATGTTGTGCACTCTGACTTCAGGCCATGGCCCTGGCACCATCTATCAGTTACTGTGAGTCCCTTCTGAAGGATATCTGTGTGTGATGCACTGTCCACTATGGTGCCCAGTGTGCAGTCATCTGCTAACATTGTCATCCAAAGTCCTCCCATGTTGGCCTGTACTTCTGTGAAGTACATGACAAACAATGGGGGCCAAGGACTGAGCCCTGTGTGACACCACCTGTGACCAGCCTGGAGTCTAACATAGTGCCAGCAACTCTAACCCTGTGGGTCCCGTCCTTAAGCCAGTTTGCAACCCATCTTGTGACATATGGGTTTACATTTCAGTTGTTAGGGTTTTCCACAATACCTGAGTGGGGTATTGTGTTGAAAGTGTTTGCAAGGCCAAGGTAGGCTGTATGGACTGCCTTTCCCCAACAATGGCCTAAGTGACCAATTTGAAGATGTCAACCCAGTACAAAAGGCATGATCTGCCCCTGACCAAGCCAAAATGGGATGGGTACAATGTCTGCATGTCCCCTATATCTTTGTTTATGAGCTCAATTATGATCCTCTCCATAGATTTGCAGACTACACTTGTTAAGCTTATGGGGCAGCAATTAACAGGGTCTGTAGAGGCACTGCCTTTGTGCAGATGTGCACAACTGGACCCTAACCAGGCTGTTGTGCACACTATGGAAATGTAAAGCAGTGATAGGACTAAAGGCCAGGATACTGACCACCACAGTGAAAGTACTGAAACACTACACTAGACAGTGCTACAGTGTTAGGTCAGTATGAACGGATGTTGACAATTGTGTGCAAAGTATCCCATGCAAAACCTGCAGGCACAGTATACTCCCTGTTTTGTTCACAAAAAGCATTCGGACAGTAACTACACAACATGGCACAGAACACACAACCATAACCTTCAGGTATTTGTTGAAGGTCACACTCATCCACAAATGTGATGGGCTGCAGAGTTCAACATATGTAAAGCCCACACTGGGCATGCTCACACACTTAGATAAATGAGACATCTTTCACACAACATGCCACGGGAAGGCTGAACTGGGCATGCTTACACACTTGGTCCAAATGTTACCCCTAGCAAATGTGAAAACACACCAGAGGATGCTCATCCCCCTTTCTAGACACCGATCATGTAAGCACCCTATAAGTATATTGGAGAAAAGGATTCTCTCAGTAATCCAAATAGCCGTGCTACCGTCATGCGTCTCTAGTGTCATAACATAGTTAGGTAGGGGTTTGAATCCAGCAGGTGGCAAGTGTGTGTGAAGGGGGGTAAGTGTGTGTGTAAGTGTGTATGAAAGAAACATCCCTTTTGGCAACTGGGAAAACACACCACAGGATGATCATTCCACTTTCTAGACTCTGATGATGTCAGCACCCTATAAGTATATTGGAGAAAAGGATTCTCTCAGTAATCCGAATAGCGCGCCCTGCTAATGCGTCCGTCTCTAGTGTCATAACATAGTTAGGTAGGGGTTTGAATCCAGCAGGTGGCAAGTGTGTGTGAAGGGGGTAAGTGTGTATGAAAGAAACATCCCTTTTGGCAACTGGGAAAACACACCACAGGATGATCATTCCACTTTCTAAACTCTGATGATGTCAGCACCCTATAAGTATATCAGGGGAAAGGAAATTCCCCAGTAATGCGAATAGCGTGCTGTGCTAATGAGTCCGTCTCTAGTGTCATAACATAGTTAGGTAGGAGGTTTGAATCCAGCAGGTGGCAAGTGTGTGTGAAGGGGGGGTAAGTGTGTGTGTAAGTGTGTATGAAAGAAACATCCCTTTTGGCAACTGGGAAAACACACCACAGGATGATCATTCCACTTTCTAAACTCTGATGATGTCAGCACCCTATAAGTATATCAGGGAAAGGAAATTCCCCAGTAATGCGAATAGCGGCGCTAATGCGTCCGTCTCTAGTGTCATAACATAGTTAGGTAGGAGGTTTGAATCCAGCAGGTGGCAAGTGTGTGTGAAGGGGGGGTAAGTGTGTGTGTAAGTGTGTATGAAAGAAACATCCCTTTTGGCAACTGGGAAAACACACCACAGGATGATCATTCCACTTTCTAAACTCTGATGATGTCAGCACCCTATAAGTATATCAGGGGAAAGGAAATTCCCCAGTAATGCGAATAGCGCGCTGTGCTAATGCGCCCGTCTCTAGTGTCATAGCATAGTTAGGTAGGAGGTTTGAATCCAACAGGTGGCAAGTGTGTGTGAAGGGGGGTAAGTGTGTGTGTAAGTGTGTATGAAAGAAACATCCCTTTTGGCAACTGGGAAAACACACCACAGGATGATCATTCCACTTTCTAAACTCTGATGATGTCAGCACCCTATAAGTATATCAGGGGAAAGGAAATTCCCCAGTAATGCGAATAGCTCACTGTGCTAATGCGTCCGTCTGTAGTGTCTTAACATAGCTAGGTAGGGGTTTGAATCCTGCAAAGGGAATGTATGTGTGTTAGTATGAGTGTGGTTTATGTGTGTGCACTATGCTGGGAGGGTTAACTGCCTTTTGCCAACTAGGAGAACACACTACAGGGTGCACATCCCTCCTCCTACACACAGATGATGTCAGCACCCTCTAAGTACAGCATTAGTAAGGATTTCTCCAACTACTGCAAATAGCACACTCTGCTAATGTGTCTGTTTCTACTGTCATTGCACAGTTAGGTATGGGTTTGAATCTTGCAAATGGAAAGTATGTGTTTTACTGTTGGTGGGGTTAGTGTGTGTGCACAATGATGGGGTGGGATGTGGCGTTTGCCACATGGGGCTATGCACTGCAGGGTGGTCATTACCCTTAACAAGCAGTGATGTTGATAGCACCCTATACAAACAAAACTACAAAACAGAAGGTGGTGGTACTGATAACACATGTAAGGTAACACTTCTTCAAGTAATGTCCACAAACGGAGTAGGATAATCAAACAATTCTTTTATTCTATACAGACAACATGACAACAGACAAGTAACTGCCAGTACTCAGTATAGTGTTACATGCTACTGTAACACGCATGTACCGAATATACCTAGATAGTGTTCTGAAGCCTGAATGTGGCAAGTGTGTGGATGTGGGATGTGTCTGTGTGTGCATTTCCGTATGGGAAACATGTTTGCTGTGGCCATCAGGGTACTACAGTACCTGATGCACATTACATCTTCCAACTGATGAGGTTGCCTGAACCCTGTGAGTACAGGTAGAGAAGGGGATGCCAGTAGTAAACAACATAGTGCACTTCTGAAATGTGTACCTGTCATGTATCAACAGCTACTCATGTAGGGTGATAAATAATGGGAATGGCAGGTGAGTGTGTGCATCTGTGTGGGTAGCAGGGTGTGTATAGATGCATGTGTGACAGAACAGATACATGTAGCTGAATCTACATAACAGCACAATATGCATTGCCATAGTCAATGTTAGCATGTGATGGTGTGCAGCTGGTACACTTTGTTAAGTAGTATGGGTGCAGATAACAGTTGAGGACATTCATACAGTTACTGCAGCAGGACTGCTGGGATATACACACATTTATACTGCAACAGTCAACAGTTACCAACATGTTACTACTTATACACATCTATGTAGTCACCCTGTGCATCAGCAACGTGTTTACCTTTACCTGCACCGATGTTGTAGTATGCAGGAGGTGGCACAGTGTCATCATATGCACAGGGTGTGGGTTAGGTATGCCCAAGCCGGCCACTGGTAACACCAATTGACATGTGTGTGTGTGTGTTTGTGAGGGGCAGCAGTACAGGGTGGACCGTTGTTGGTGCAGTGTGTGTGTGTATGTGTTTGCCCTAGGTGTTAGGTTTCCAGGTTTCTGCATGTGTGTAAGCACGCACACAGTCCCACATAATGGCTGCCATGTACGGGGTTTTGTGGACAGCCACAGACTGCACCTGTCAGGTCATCCAGATCAGTGTCTGTGGGCACGGACACGGTACCTGTGCCTGGCAGGGTGCTACGGTCGTATCCGGTACTAACCCAGACTGGGTACTGTCATCGGAAGCAGGGGTGAGTTGACTGGACACAGTTCCCTGTTGGGACTGTCCAAAGCCACGTGCACGTGGTCTCCTGGGGCGTCTGGATGACAGCACAGACCCAGCATTGCTGGGGCTGGTGCTGGCACTTGAGGCGCGAGTGGGCCTGTTGTCGCCCCGGCCACTGCCAGCTGGTGCTCTTGCTGGCATACGGCCACGCCGACGCCGCAAACGCACACCATCGCCCTGGCCCATGGACATCTGGTTGTGGAGCAGCTGTTCTATGCCCCCACAACGTCTGTCAACGACATCTGTGAAGTTACGGATAGCATTCGCAACATCATGCATGCCGCCTGTCATGGCTATGCGACATGCTCTCAGCTCCCTCAGACCCTGTCTGGTGTACCTTTCCATACGTGCCTGTGCCTGCATGACAGTTCTAAACATAGTGGAGGTTGACATACCTCCTTGGGCACGCCGGCCAGAGGCAGTACGGCCACGGATGCCCCACGAGAACCCATGGGCGACTGTCTGCGTGGTACCATTGGAGGCCTCTGCACATGGCTGCCTTGTGAGGATGCATGTACCACAGGTACCACATTACCCTGATCTATGCCCACTGCTGACTGTCCATCACCTAGGGACAATGGTGACAAAGGATGTAACGGCAGGATGACTGTGCGATTGACGGGTTGAAAGCTGTGTACTGTCAATTGGCTGACCAATGGCGGACCCAGACACACCTTCCTGCACCATTACAGACATTTCATCATCATCAGTACCTGGGGCACAAGATTCAGGTTCCCTGCTGCAGGTCACCAGAGCAGCACCAGAACCTACGGGAGGAAAACATGGAACACAGATTACAGTCTCAATACATATTTCAAAGAGATGCACTTCAATACTAATGCACACATTCAGGAATGGACACATGCACTCATGGACACTAACACACATGCACACTTGGGCACAGGCACACTTGCACACATGCACACCCCACAGTAAACACACACATCAGTACCGTGTTACACTACTCAATTTACTACCTGTCAATTACAGTTATTGTGAACACAGTCACCAGCATGTCTACTACAGAGTTACACTACTCTTCCTAGTTTTATAAATTGTTTTACAGATAATTTTAAAAAGACTCACCAGCATGTATGGCCTGCCTCATTGCTACATGGGAGGGACCTGGAAGTGTGAAGAGAGTAATGTCAGTGGGCACATGTGCCATTCATTTTGCACATGATACAGTACAGTAGTACACTAGTTCCCTTATACACATCAGCTGCACATCATGTCTGTATATATATCATGATGACAGATACATACCACATGCACACCTTATGCGTGCATGAAGTAACAGCGTACAGAACAGTCATATGTACATACCAGGAGTTAACTGTAATCTCACCCTTACCTCTCTTCAAACGTCAACTCAAACTGTACTTCCAAACCCACTGGCTTTGTTCTTCTTGGAGTCCAGGCTAACGCCCCTCTCCCTACCCTCTCTTCACCTTTAACCCCTCATTGTGCATAGAAACTAGCTTCTACCCTGTTTCTTTCACCTTGATGTCCTTCTATGCTCTGACCTACTTCTCCCATCCCTCCCACCTCCTCTTGACTGTCTTCCTTCTTTTCCTCACTTCCCTTCTTGACTCCTGCCTCTTCCATATCATTGTATCTGTCATACTCCTTCTACTTCTCTACCCTTCTGAGCCCTAACTATTATGTATATGGCTTTTGCCTTATTGCATAACCATTATGCTTTAGGTAGGATTGCGTTGAAACCAACGGTACATTGTGTATGACTCTAAAATGTTTGACTTCCTTACATGTATGTTGATTTAATTAACAGGCTGGTGTACAATTCTATTATGTTGGCTGTCTGTAATGACAACTTGTCTGTCTGCCTTTATTACGTTATGTGTGGAGCTTTTCTCCACAGGCCTCTACTGAAAATGAACTTATATCCAGCTAGACTATCTGGGTCAACAAATGTAAAAGTAATAACAATAAATGAATATGGCATCTTACCTGCACGCTCGCTGTCTTGCTGCTGTGTGGATCCAACCTCCATCAGGATGCATGATGGTTGCTGTTGTTCTGTGGCTGGATCCACAACACTTAGCAGTAGCCCCTCCTGTCTGGTGAGGGGGGGATGTGTGGCCACCCCCCCCACCTGTGGCAGCCTGTTGCCTGCGGATATCTGCAGCACGCTGGCGGACATTTCTTATCAAATCACTGCAGTGATGTCTCACCTGCTCATATGTCCTATCATGCATGCCAACATCATTTATCCTGCTAACAAGGTCTTGCCACAGTGCAGACCTCTCCTGCTGATTCTGGGTGGTGCGTGAGAACAGGATGGCATAGTCACGCACCAGGCTCTGGTGGATCACGTCATCCTCTGCAGCAGAGTAGGCAGGATTCCGTTTAGGTGCCATGTCTATCTGGAAAGGTGCACAAACAGGTTATCAGCATAGTATCTCAACAATACATGGTACACATTCTATACAGGTAGTGTTAACTTCTACTTATTACTGATTGGTTAAAACCTGATTACAGTGTAGCTATCATTCTATGTCATTTGTACTAAGTACTTGGCCTTCAGACCAGTTGTTTTACATTAGGGAGGTTGGTGGCAAGCACTGTGGTGGCAGGACACATATCTTTCATCCATTGAAGTTGAGAACTGCTGATTGTGGGCCCAGTGTACAAGTGTATTACTTCTGGTATGGGCAGTTGGCCTTCAGGCCAGTTATTTAACATTAACGAGGTTTGTGGTCTGCACCCATGTGTGACAATAGGCTGTACTCTGCCATTCATAGCTGGGGACATCTGGTTTCAGGTTTATAGTGCCTGCATATCTGAGCTGTATCTTACTGACATTGCTACACCTTGTTTGTTGTAGCAAACACTACATCCAGGCCTCCTGCATCTACCTTTGTTTATATGCTTGTTATCTGTTAGCTTGTTATTTCACTGGTATGCTACATCCACATAGTACACATCTTTGCAACACATCTGTGACTCACTACTGTTATCTGCATTGCTTACTGTACGCATTTCCATGTTACACATGACAGCAAGTGACTGCTTGTCATTGTTGCATTTACTTCATTGTGACACATTGCACTTAGGTTACCTGGCATTTGCTCACTGACGCTTTTATATCAGTCAGCAGTTGTAGGTAATGTCAGTACACCCTCACTCCCCACTGGACCTTGTTTTCAATCATTAGTGATTACAGAGTTCACAATAGTATTCTAGCATGTCCAGAGGTCAGTTGTCAGTTCCTCCTCAGTCCAGCTGGTGAGTGTGGTACTCCAGAGACAATGTTAGAACAGATGCATGTACACAGACAACCCCCTCCTCCTAACAACAAATTCAAACTCATGTGAGTGATGCAACCATATACCAGACTGGAGGCTAGGCTCTGTCTAGTCAATACCGCCATAACCAGTCACGTGGCAAAGGGGATCACTCACTACACTTCCAGTCTCATGTAGACCTACCACAACAGCGGACCTAACACATGATCACACGTGATCATACTTGTAGGCTCAGACCACAGCTCTGCCTATGCAGCAGAGACCTCCTAAGCAGACATCCAGGCAACCACTACCACATAAACGAACATGTGCAACACATATCACACAAAGCCAATGTGCTGAACACTCACAGCCATTAACAGTTAACAACACACCTCATACACCTGTACTAGGTGCCTCTATCATCAGGCACACTCACATCACGTTCACCAGGCTTAACGAGGTGAGGGTCACGGTGTGCAGCCTGTCAGGCACTATGAACTGCCACATAACACAAACAGTCAGGTAACCCCAAGGCAGGTACAGGTATGACTCAGTCAATGTCCATGCTGCTGTGAATGGCCTGACACATTCCTCCCTGGACTACATGACATGAGACATTACAGAGCTCTCTGAGCACGTAGCCCGAGGCAGTTTGACCCTGACCTTGAGTAGCATCCTACCCTCACCTAGAACAATGCCACAATATCAAGGCACGATGATCCCTTCCAACAATTGACTGACATACTGGTGTCATTCACAGGTGTGCCAATGCCTGCCATCTTGGCGTGGTATGCTTTGCTAGGGACAGCTTGCACCTGTCACCACAGTCCTATTGACATTTGGCGGAGCCTCCTGCTACACCCATAGTGCCTGTATTAGGCAAGGCTCATAAGGCAAACCCACATCCATTTGTATCACAAAGGATGAGGAAGTAAGAGTGATGCTACTCAACACTAGACGACTAGACCCAAGGATGCACACCCAAAACCCTACCTAGCATTCTGGATATCGATATCTGTGCAGTAACATGAACCTGTTTCAGGTTTCACAGGAGCACACCAGTACTACCACATTATAGCTGTTACCATTCTTGTCGGCCACAACACTTGAACAAGGGAGGGGAGTATCAGTATTCAATGCAGATTCCCACTCGACATTGGTGGCACAGTACAACATAGGTGTTAGGCCATTGAGTACAGAAGACGAGTTGGGGACCTGGGAAGAAACATGGTAGCGGTCTGTCATTTGTCTACCACATGGCCAACGTGGATTGACAGACATGTTATATAGCCCAGCTAATCATGACTGATTCACATGTATGGCAGGGGAGGTCATTGTGCCTCTGTACTCATCCATCATCAGGCCTATAATTGCGCATAATGCACCTTTTGGGATGTACCTAACCAGACACCTACAGCAACTGGTACAGGACAACAGTACATCATCAAGGGGATGCAATGGCTCACACAGATGTCATATGCTGCCCAGGTAAAGTGAATCCAGCTGGACTCAGTGGCATACTGCCTGTTCAGAGGCAATCTGTGCATGCCATATACAGCCATGTCCTACCTAGCAGTAATGAACGTGATGCACCTCAGGCAATCAGAGTCCCATACAGCCACATGCTCAGGAGAGCTGGACCTCAGCACTGACATACATGGACATGCTGGAGGGGCATATTCCTAACCGAGAGGCTCCTTCACTCTGTAATGAGCTCACACTACTGGTTAGGCAGAGTCCCTCATTGACTCTCTTCCATAGGAATCTGGATGAGTGGATGGAGATCATAGTTGTACCCCAGGTATCACTTCTATGTCGCTGTTAGACAGAGGCAAAGTATACTAAAGTTGGACAAGGGCATAGCAGCATAAGATGTGATTGGGTGGCAAAAGACAAACACATTCTACTAGGCTTACCAATGCCCTAGGGCAAATAGCCTAGTATGAACCTATGAACTGTTCATTCTCAACTGTTCGAGCTCATTACAGAGTGAAGGGAGCCTCTCAGTTAGAATTTGCCCTCCAGCATGTCCATGTATGTTCTATTCAGTCGCTACCGCTTGCTCAGAGGTGACCTTTGCCCAACATACAAGGCCATGTCAAACCCAGATTTGATGAATATGCTTCACCTAAAAAACCTAGATCCATCAGAGCCACAAGGGCGGGAGACTTAAACCTCAACACGGCTATTAATAGGACATGCTGGAGGGATAGATTCATCACCCAAAGACTCCCTATGCTGTGGAACAAAATCACGGTATATGTGAGGCAGAGCACCTCGCTAGCCTTGTTCAAGAGAAATCTTGACCAATTAATGGGAGATCGCAGATATACCCCAGGGATTACCTCCATGTCACTGCTCGACAGAGGCACAGCAAAATAATGGGTATGGTTCCCCATACTAAAGGGCCACAAAAAGCCACAAAACGATGGGCTAGGCTTGTAAATGCCCTCGGGCAGATAGCCTAGTATGAACCTATGAACATGTGTGTACTGCTATAGTACATCTGCCATATGTTGCATGTGTGTGTGTTGTGGGGGATGCACAGGTAATGGCCAGATACTTCTGCACAGGTGACACGTGTGACACATTCTGGGTGTTCATCCATACATACTGGATGTGTGCTGCCATCCAACCCTGTGATGTGGACACACATTACTCAGCCTGGATATACATATCTGAACAACACCACAAGCACAGTACACTACCTTGCTATGTATGCATGTTATTACACAGTTATTCAGTAGTTATGACAGTGATGCTATCCATGCAGCCCACTGGGCCAGTGGAAGCCACAACACACACCGCCAGCACCTTTGCTTATGCGTGCCACAGACATCCCACATACTGCATGTACTGTGCACACAGTTATCTAACCCAGAACAACTGCACACCACTTATTAATCCTGTCCAGTGGACTACAGATACAGGCATATTGTATAACAATAGTAGGAGGCTACTGCAGCACAGGGCAGATTCACATGACGGAAGGCATCTGTTGTCTGCAGTGTTAAGATGCTTCACATTCACCAAATGCACAGATATTGCCAACATTGTTGCAGACAGTTTAGGTGCAGGTACCCCCATTGTCCTACACACGTGTTATTAGTTATCCCAGATGACTGTAACCTCCCTATCCTCTCACATGTCCAGGTGAGAGCCACCCTCATCATTGCAGAACACATATCATCACTGTTACGAAATGGTATCCCTGGATGTGTGCTACATTCACCCCTGGAGGACATAGCACCACATGACAGACTGATATTAATCCCTGGCGATACTACAGGATATGTACCTGAACAGTGCCATACATACACAGTGGTCCCACACCAATGAGGAGGAACCTCTACTGACCCTGGGAACTACTGCATCATATGCACAACTGGCCTTGTGTTCTAAGCTATGGAAGTGTTAGTTATGGCCCACATGTACAACAATATTACATATGTTTATATTTCATGACTATGTACACACAACCTATCTCATGGACATACCTATAGATAGTGAACTATGATACATTTGGAGGTGTCACAGTATACACAGGATTAACCTGCTACTTTGCATTACCTGTGTTTGTGGCAGCTGTTGGTGTGTCACTGGTGCTGCTTGAAGTTTGCTGCTGCTGCTGGTTTTGCTGCTGGCTGTCTTTATTTCTGTTTTGTTCTGTTTTGTTCTCTCTCTGTCTCTCTCTCTCTCTGTCGGTTTTGTGCAATGAATGTATTGCATGAGTGTAGTGTGGGTACTCATTGCTTTTGTAGGTATCTGCATAGGTCCATGTGATGGCCTCTGCACCAATTGTAAGGCAGCATTTGCTAATTGCATGCAGCTGGGTGTGTACTGATTGCATGTCTCACTGTGATTTCAGGACACTGCTATAAAAGGGTATGTGAGATAGGCGTTGCCCTTTCAGATTGTAGGCGTGGACCATGCTGGTATGCTGTTGACAGTGTTTTGTGAGTGTGAAGGTTAGTACATCTACCATGCTTCATGCTGTGTTGTAGATTCAGGTTGCTGCATTTATCTTGCCTGTTCCCTATAGTGAGTGTGTATGCATACTGACACCTACAACTATATGTCATATGTATTGCTATATAAATATATATATATATTTATCTGTGTACATATACATACTTTCATA
The DNA here is from genome assembly GCF_019279795.1 of Protopterus annectens. Lineage (NCBI taxonomy): Eukaryota > Metazoa > Chordata > Ceratodontiformes > Protopteridae > Protopterus > Protopterus annectens. The sequence continues at coordinate 526,495,625 of NC_056743.1, forward strand.
TATGTACATTAGTTGACATTATTGGGTACAAGCTAACAATTAGCAGGGCTGTTTCTGTTAACACTACACTAGTATGGGAACCCAGTAATTGGGACTATAAAAGTCTGCATGACATGCTTTGGGTAGTAGACATACTATATTGCTTTTATCTTCATTCATACTATTACGTGTTCCACTTATTTAGCACTATATTCCTGTATGAGAGTCATGGCTTAGTGGTAGGTCATACAGACTAGTGTTACAATGGTCTTGTGGTAGGGCCTACTAGTATGCTCATATTCTGCTTTTGAGTTGAGTATAGGGCCTATCAATCAAAGTGCTGGAGGCACCTTTAAGCAGTTAAAGGGCTTAGTAGGTCTCACAGGAGCCAGGCCGTGTTGCAGATTCTGGTTGCTGCATATATCTTCACTATTTCCTGTAGTGAGTGTGTATGGCTACTGAGACCTACAACTATATTTCATATGTATTAATATATATTTATATATATGTATGTGTAGATATACATACCTTCACATATGTACATTACCTTACATTATTATGTACAAGCTAACAGGTAGCAGGGCTGTTTCTGTTCACACTGAACTAGTATGGGAATCCAGTAATTTGGCCATTAAAACCCTACCTGACATGCTTTAGATAGTACATCTCCTATATTGCCTTTATACTGATTCCTACTATTACATGTTATATTTATTTTAGCAGTGTGTTCTTGTAAAGCAGGCATGGCTTAGTGGTAGGTCATACAGACTAATCTTACCAAGGTCCTGGGTTCGAGACTGACAGTGGGAATTTATTTTTCTTAGCAAACTTTAAAACTGAGTACAGGACCTGTCAATCAAAGTGCCATAAAGGCACTTTTAAGCACTTTAAACCAGGTCTGCGCCGTTATGCTGAGCTAACGATGCGCACTGGCAGTTAGCTTGTGGAGCGCGCAAACGGTGTGCACTGGGATAAACCTTAATTGGCTAGTGACACACATGTTCAGCTAAGCACAGCTAGTTGCAAACAGTTTCACTCTGTTAAACCGATGCCTAGCAATAGCACGCAGTTTACAGCTTTTAAACACTACTCAGCTACGGGCACTCCCTCACAGCAGCTTACCTATCAGTACATTTCTGACTATTTTTGTTATTGTGTTACTTCAGAATATATGCTCCGTTTCATTCCATTTTACAAAAGGGAATACATTTACATGTGTACAATACTGTCAGGGGCTTTTAGTGCTTATTTACAAAAAAAAAGGTTGTTGTGGGGCTCGAACCCTGCCTGCCTACTCTTAGGCCGGCAACTCTACCGCTAAGCTATTACTTCTTGGCTTACTTTGCATATTTAGTTCTTATATCCTTTTCCACTGATTGCTAACTGTGATTGCTTAGTAGCACACCAGCACACGGGCACACACAGTAGCAAACATTTACGGGTTTAAAAAAAAGGTTTTAATTTAATTTTATTACATCTCTTCACTTTATACAGTGATGGTCTATTGGGGCATGTGTTGTGTAGTGTGTTTATGCACATTTCCATGGCCTCTCTCGTGGCTGTTTACTTTCAGCCATTCTAGTCTTCCGGGGGCATGTCCGCTTGCAGGGCTTAGCCTACAGACACGCTTCTACTCTCTTACACGGACCGTGTAAGAGTTACTAGTGTGATTCAGCATGCCTTATGCACCTCATGCATATGCATGACATGCTGACATCACACAGTTTCACTGCAGCCTCCGTGTAAGAGTTATAACTATTACACGGAGGCTTCCTGAATCTGGCCCAATGAGTTGTTCAGTTTATTGGTCACATCCTTCTTGAAGGGCAGTAGTAGATTTCATTAATACTTCAGATATTTTTTTCATTTTTCTGCCAAAAGTCCATACCCACAGTCAGCAAGCATGATACTTGGTCTCTTACACACACAAAACTACACAGGATGATTAACAAGCTCTTTAACTTGGAAAAAAGTTTTGCCTATAATTTGATACTCTGCAGTCTGGATCTAGTGGGAAATAATTCAATAAAGAAAGTAACTTTTTTGGAAAATCCACAGTATAGAACATTGCAGATTTTGCCACCTGAAACCTCCAGTGTAATTTGTAGGATAGAACAAATGGAGATATCAACAGAGATGGCTTTTTTACTTAAAGTCATATTTATAGATGAATGAAGTTCAGAAAAGAAATGCAGTTCTTATGTCATTCTGTGGTTTGACAAATAATCCATTTTCTAGAAGGGTTTTCCACAATACTGAAGGACCAAGAGTGAGTGAGTGAGTGAGTGCGTGTGTTTGTGTGTGTGTACAAGTGGAAGTGTTTGAGCAAGTTTCATAGCACAGAGGGATAAAGCCCTGATGACACTATGGATACTCCAATTTGATTAATGACCTGAGTGCCTGCAGGAACTTGACTCCAATTTGATTAATGACCTGAGTGCCTGCAGGAGCTCGACACAGAGGATAGGAGTGACTGTCTGCTACTTGCTTGTTCATCTTCAGAGGGAGGTGGCTCTGATCCTCCAGTTCAGTGACACCAAGCAGGAACACTAAATGTTTCTTCCATTGTATGGAACTAGAAATCTCTGTGCTGTCATAAGGTACACACACATGTAAGCAGAAGTACCCTCAGAGAGCAGTAATTACAGACCCTTGCAAGCTACTGATGAGGAGTTGCCCTGAGGAAAGTGAAAGCCACACAACAGGACCAATAAGCAGGCCCATTCTCTACCACCTGAGTCCAGTTGAAGAGACTGGATTGTAGTTATGCAGTTCTGTTTACCAAGCACTACTTGCCCAAGGTAAGTATGATCTCAGTAATGGTTAAAGTAGTCTGGGGTTGTGGTCAAGGCTTGTACCCACTTCAAACGTGGACACTTTTTTGTATGTTTTTTGGGTTGGTGGATATAGATTAGATAGACTGGTGTGTGTATATACGCATGCACATGTAGGTATGTTTTGATGATGTGTGTGATATTCATGTGTAGGGTAGTGGATTAGTGTGCCCTATCGCCTTTTTTTTTTTTTTGGATGAACGGGTCATCAGCTACACTGTCATCACTGACTGAAATGGCCTACCTCAGTGGTAAAACAGGAGATGGAAGGTTCCAGCATCTCAGGTTAAAGACAGCAGTACATGAAAGTATGAGAAGCAGCATGGAGCCATGATACAGGAATGATTGGCAGATACTGGTGGGAAAAAGTGTGGTCTGATTTAAATACTTTAATAACCTCCCAGAAAGGTATGATTTGCTATTAAGTGAACGGTATATTTATTTATTATTTTTTATTTATTAATATTTATTTATTTGCAGCTCAGAAATAGATGATAATTGAAACAAACAGTGGTAGTAAAGAGAAATAAGGAATGAAGCCGATCTGTAGACAGAAATGGCAGAGGCTGCAAAAATGAAGAGGCAAATTAATGTCTGTAGGTGTGTGCTTATGTAAGCACTGTCATCATCATCATCATCCATGGTGAGCACTATAAGGAAACACATCTTTTGTCTAAGTCAACCGAGAGAGATGTCAAATGCTGAAAAATAAATTAAAGATAAAAATCAATATATTTAACAATACGCACGTGAAACATTGCTTAGTTTACTGATATGACTTTGTAACATGTTTATTGATTAGGATGACTTGTTTGTCTGTCTTCTTTTTACGACTAAAAAAGAAAAAAGGTTAGTATCTATTTACCTGAGAATAATTCCAGGCAATTGCTAACCATGCTGGTAGCAAAAATAAATTTAACAGGTATGAACTGACATGGGTTAAATACCAGTAGCATAATGCTTTACAAACCTGCATACAGTTTTCTAGACACAGATTTAAAATCGTTCACAAAAGCAATCAGTTTGGCACCAACTGCAAAAAATCAATGGTACCCCTATCATTTTAAGTAGGTTTGGCTTCTTCTTCTTTCGGCTTTTCCCAGTTAGGGGTCACCACAGCGGATCATCTGTCTGCTCATGATTTACAGTGTCGAGTTGCCAGCCCGGCGCCCAACCTTCCACAGAAGGCACACATGCACACACTCACACCTAGGGCCAATTTAGAGTGTCCAATCCACCTACTGCATGTATTTGGGATGTGGGAGAAAACTGGAGCACTCGGAGGAAACTCATGCGACCACAGGGAGGACATGCAGACTCCACACAGAAGGTACCCCCAGCCAAGAATCGAACCATTGAACTTCTTGCTGTGAGGTGGTAACGCTAACCGCTGCATCACCGTAGCCACCCCTTAAGTAGGTTTAGCTGATACTACTAATTGCCTTCATACATTTGGATTTTTATGGTAAATATTCTGTGTGTTTTGCATATTTTTGTATTACTTTAATATGTAATGTTTTACTTTTGTAGTCTTTACCTGCATATGTGCATCTTAGCTGAGTTACTATTAGTAAAGTTCATCTTTTCTGCCCATGTGTTAGTGTGTGTGTGTGTGCGCATCTATATATTATATAAATATATACACACGTGTCTATAACATCTCTATTGTGAGAGAGAGAGCTGAGTTACAGTATGAGTGTAATTTCACTGAAATCAAAGAATGAAAAAAAAGGCTGCAGTTATAGCTACGGCTCAGACTAGAGCTGGAGTTCACATGGATTTCTAGATATCATTTTTGAATCAGTGCTCCAGAGTAAAAAACATTCACAATATTTGTGTCAATATCTTCCTGCTGTTTTTGATCTTTTGAGGATCAAACATTTGAGTTTGACCATTCATGGTTCAGTATTATGTCATTTCGCTGAAATGTTGTTTGTGTGTGTGTTTGTACTAAAGTCTAACAATTAGTCAAAACTTTCATTCACTGAATGGCAACTGACCCAGCACAACCTATCAATTAGCAGCCATTCGAAAAATTCACAGCAAAACAAGACATCATCTGTTTTGCAGGGGGAACAATCCCTGTTCACTCACACACCCTCTGCTAATTACATACACCAGCTCCAAGATCGCACTACAGTGGGGAAAGGGAAAATTCCTCAACCTCCACTGTACAACAATCTTGCACGGTACAACTGCTGACACAAGCTAATTTTTGATCAATTGTGTCGACAGTCTCTCTCGCTAAAGATATGATAAACACACACACACACACACACACATACACATACACACATACACACACACATATATATATATATATATATATATATATATATATATATATATATATATATAGGTTACAAATCATTCAAATCTCTTTATGCTGATTAAGGTATTCTTTCCCCTTCTACTTCCAAACGCTGACTGATAGGGGTCATCATTAAGGCACCATTAGGGATGATCTGAATCTTTTCTGTGACCCTAACCTGCATGCATCCAGTGAGGTGCTGGACAGGAACACTCTGAGTTTCTTCTGACAGGATCCCCTTATTTCCAAAAGGCCATTCCTCCAGAGCTGCCCCTCTCAAGGCATGGAAATCATTCTGCCATGTGAGCACTAAAGTGCATGTAAACTCCACCACCCCGCTGGAAGAGGAGAATGAGCAATGTCCCTTCAACTCCTCCCTTCCATGCCTAGCTTATCCAATACTGAGGCCATTAATTGCACCTAGGTCACCTTCACTGCAGTTAGGTTTCCATTCCCCTGCATACATTTTAATGTGCAACTCACTTCCTCCTACAACTTTTGCTGTTGCTGTCTGCTCTGCTACATGTGTATTCTGACATATCTCTTTAAATAAACTAAGTTATTCTCTCTGTATCCTTAGCCAAGTCATTTGTACTATTACAGCATTCTAACACTATGTTTTGTTTTTTGTTGGCTTCGTGCACTTTTATGATTGTGACTGGTGGTTCTTTTCTTCTTTATCAATACTGCAAGATGTTTCATGTTTAGCTGTTTCAAGTTGTGATCCCTATCCCCAGTTTAAGGTAATCTTTCAAAGGATTACCCTCCTCCTACTGCCTCCACAAATCATTAAGTGAGAATCTGCTTCCCCCCGTTTTGGATCTTGTGTTCAACTGGGGACTACATAAACAGGATGAACTACCTTTCCTAACAATTTGTATTTCTACTTGAGTGATGGAATATTGTTTCTTATCTTCATTAATTCAGACTACTTTAACTGTAATCTTTGTAATGGCCTTTTTTTAAATATATATTGCTTCTTTTTAACTGCAATCATACCACCAGCATCTAGCGGTCTTTGCAATTTACTGCCATCAGTTAAGACATTGCTCTTAATTAATTTTGCACCAGCAGAAAGCAGACTCAGCAATCCTAGCAGTTACTTTATCACATAGTATTGTGTCTTTGCTAGCATGCTTTTCACTAAAAACAGTTCTCACAGGTATATCATTATTATTATAAGCACAGACTTTTTTCCACATTTATAAGAGTATATGTACTGATATTTTATGATAGTCTTTACTGTATATTTACACTGGTCAGTTTTAAGCTTAGTTTCATTGTGTGAATCTTTCTATTGGCACCTCAACATTATTTTGGTCAGTTTGGAACACCCACATTTCTGCACAAGTAGGCCAAGCCTTTCAAGTCTATCCATGGCTAACACTTCTGTTGCTTTCCTACAGTATGTTGACCATCAGTAGCTAACTGCAGTTTATGTGCATGCTTTAATAACATAACTGAGACCTTACCATTTTGGCAGGAGAAAATGTCCAGCAACCATCTGTGAGGTAGCACCATCTTAAGCCAAAAGTGTTTTACAACCTTATCATACTCCTAATTTTCGGTCCTTTCTATATCCAAGAATGCATTTAATGGCACTCCAAGTAGGCATTTGATGGTTTTCCAACTAGCAGCTTAGAGGATTCTGGCCAAGTCAGTCCAGTTCCGTAATCACAGGCAAGCATAGTATTAAGTGGCATAACAACACAAAAAGCTCTCCAGTCTCTCATACCAGAGCAGGATTATTTGCAAAATACTCTTAGGCAGATTGTACCCTGATAGATTCTTCAGTAATAGTATCTTCAGACAGTTTGGGGCTCCTTCGGGTTATCTCTTCAGTTCTCTAGCATATCTATCATAATCTTTATTCCATGCTTAAAACTACCCCTGCAGTGAGAGGTCATCTTTTTCAAACTTCAAGGACATAGCTCTCATTTCATTATATTAAATGGAATTAGGTAACTGCATTTTAAAGAGACATCCATAATACAAAAGCATACCTGTCTTTCCTTATACAAGACTGTGTGTTTTAGTATGCAATGAGCAGTTGGTCTGTATCTCCCCCCTTTTATATATATATATATATATATATATATATATATATATATATATATATATATATATATATATTTTTTTTTTTTTTACATCTGTTTACCTGGAAAATCCAGCTGGACTGGGTCCATTTTCAGTGGAGGCCCGGGGAGAAAAGCTCCACAATTAAGACGATTTTTACACAATGAGAAATATACAAACTGGTAATACAGAAAATTATTTACAAGCAGAGATATTCATAACTTTGTTAACAATAGGTTAACAGGCATTACAGGACTGAGACACAGTTTGATTAATATTTACAAAGGTTCAGACAGATATATACAGAAATTTTTCACAATAGTTAACAGGTTTTGCAGGACTGAAATACAGTTAGAAATAATTTTTACAAAGGTAGTATGTACTGCTTACAGTTTTAGTAAGTAAGCACAGAAAGGAGTACAAAGAACAGTTTGGTATATTATAAGAGTCAGTATTTGTGTGTGAATAGAATAGTGTGTATTCTAGACTGGAATAGTTTGGTAGAAGAGAAGAGAAGGTATTGAGATTGTCAAGTGATACAAGGGCAAATCCAAGTTGTCTTGAGATGACATTTGAGTGATTTTTTGAAGTTTGTATTTGTTGTTGTGGAGGTTATATTGGTGGGGAGATTGTTCCATTTTTTAGCTATGATGTGGGAATAAAGGGCTTTTCCTGCAGTGCTGTTAGCAGTCATAACACTGAGGAGGGGTTTATTGGAAGAGTGCAGAGGGTGCTTGGAAGAGTGGGAGGTTATTAGCTGACTGAGGGCTGGAGTTTTGTCTGGGTAGTTTCTGATGTTAAAGATGCAGGTAAGTTGTTGGTAAGTTAGTAAGTTAGGAAATTCAAGCCATTAAATTTATTTTAGTACTTGGCAGTGTTGAGTTCTAAAGGGGGAATTGTTGACAAATTTAACAATTTTGTTGTAGCATGACTAACTTCTCCAGATCTGATTTTTAAGTGTGGGTTACAATTGGTGCGGCATAAGTAAGTGTTGATAGGAGGAGAGTTTAAGCTAGGGTGATCCGTGCTTTTGCTGTGAGATAGTTTTTATGCCTGTATAGGGTTCCCATTTTCTTATGAACTTTTTGAATGGTTCGCGCTATGTGAAGATCAAATGATAGGTTGTTGTCTATTTCAAATCCTAGGAGTTTTGTGTGGGTGGATGGATAGATGATAGTGCCATTTCTTGATGAGATAGAGAAAGTAGAGGGGGAGGATTTTATTAAGTGTGAACAGCAGAAATTTGGTTTTATTAGGATTAAGAATAAGTTGGATGTCAGAGATCGAAGTTTCAATAGCAGAGAATGATTCTTGGGCTAGTTGTTGTAGGGTGTTGACAGATGGGGCTGCACAGATGAGAGTGGAATCATCTGCGTACTGAATTAGTGAGGTTTGCTTGGAGGAGGTATATAGATTGTTTGTAAAGATAGAGAAAAGTAGTGGGCCTAATATTGAGCCTTGTGGTACTCTATGAGTTAGGGAGGGGATAGTTTATTGTACAGATTGTTGTCTGTTTGATAGGTAGGTATTGAACCAGGAGATGGTAGGGTAAGTAAAGGATAGAGAATGAAGGGTGTCCAGTAGTTTAGAGTGTGAGACCATGATGAATGTTTTTGAGAGGTCTCAAAAGGTAGAAGATACATAGTTGTTTTTGTTTCTATGGTTATTACACAGATCAGTGAATGAGAGAAGAGCAGAAGTTGTACTATGGTGAGGGCGAAAACCATGTTGGGTGGATGAGAGAAGCTTGTTTGTGTCTAGGAATTGCATAACTTGTGAATGTATGCATTTCTCTAGGAGCTTAGATAAGGGGGAAAGAATAGCTATAGGCCTATATTTGGAAAAGTCATAAGATTTACCTCCTTTGTGAAGAGGTATAATGTAGGATATTTCCATAGTTGTGGAACATAAGCTTCCTGAATGGACTTGTTTATCAGGATTTATACTGGGTAAGAAAGAGAGTCAGCTACTATTCTTAGGAAGTTAGCGGGTATACCATCTGCAGCTAGCGTGGTAGCTTTTAATTTGAGGAGGAGGTTTCTAATTATTGATGCAGGGACTGCAGAGAGGGAAAAGGATGGTTGGTTGGCAGTATTGCCAGAAGTGTTCTCAGCAGTTGTGGTAGATGAGGTATTAATGTTTGTTAGCTGGTTGGACCGAGTTTGGATTGAGTTTATGAAATGAGAGTTAAGTTCGGAGGCTATCTCTTTGCTGTTAGTATATGGGGATGTGGGGATGGGGGTAGCAATTGTTCCAGGTTTTAGTCGAGTTGATAGAATGCCAAACTTTTGGGGGATTTTTTGAGTATTTGTTTTGGAGACCTAGGAAGTAGTTTTGTTTGTTTATTTTGGTTTGTTTTTTGGCCAAGTTCCTAAGTTGTTTATATTTTTGCTTGGTATGATCAGAGTTGTCTTGTTTCCATTGCTTTCAGGTCTTGTCTCTGGTTTTTAGATGGGCTCTTGTGTCGTGACCTAACCGTGGTGTACAGTTTGCTTTGGGTTTTCTCTTTCTTACTGGTGCAATGGAATTTAGAACCGAGATAAATATATTATTAAAGTATTCTACTGCCTGATCGAGGTGTAGAGTTTTTAGAGGGAGCAAGTTACATTGGTGGAGAATTTTGTTTAGGTTGTCTGGGGTTAAGTTACGATCATCCCTGGTGTAGCTATAGGTGATGGGTTTAGGGGTGCTGATTTGTTTCCTAAGGAGGAAAGTGGGGAGATGGTCACGGAGTACATCTGGTAAGGATCTAATCTGATAGTGATGTTTGGGGCTATTTACTAGTGTCCAGTCAATAATGGTTTGTTTATGGGTTTTCTTATCTATTCTGGTGGGGTTTTGAATTAGTTGTGTGAAATTGTAGAGGTTAATACTGTTGGTAGGGTTTTTGCAGCTGCAGGTTTGCCAGTCGGTATTGAGGTCGCCTAATAAAATTGTTTCTTGAGGGGAGTTTTGATTCAGCCATTGAAGGATCTTCTCTATGGCTGGGGAGTTATTCCCAGGAGGAATGTAGCAATAAAGAACATTAATTTTTTTTCACTGTTTATTGATAGAATAGAGCCTATGGTTTTGGCATTTTGAAATGTTGGTAGAGAGGTATGAAATGGCTGGAGATTTATTTCATTTTTGAATAGAACTGTGACTCCACCACCTTTCCTATTTGTTCTGTCTAGCCTTAAGATGTTGTAACCTTGTGGTAGAATCTCATTGCTAGGGATATGTGGTTTCAGCCAGGTTTCAGTAATGGTTATGATGTCAGGACAGTAATGAGTAATAAAAGCATGTAGGTCTTCTAGTTTATTTGAAATACTTCTTATGTTGATATTAATTATTGGGAGATAGGAGTGAGCTCTATTTGGAAGGTCAGTGAAGGAGGGCCTGGGTTTGGGTGCATGTCACCAGCTATGATGAGTCTTTTGAAGAGTTTGAATGTGTGTTTGAGAATATAGGTTAGGTTGGACAGTGATATGCATACTGCTTTCCTATTGATAGTAGTAGGTAGATGGATGTTAGAAGTGTGTAGCATAATATTAGTGGAAAATAGTGTTGGACAGACTGTAAAGCTTATGTGGGAGGTGGTGTGTTTTCCAGTACATGTCGTAAGGAATGAGGTAGTGTCTAGGGGTAGGTTAGTTTGTATGGTTGTAGTGTAGGTAAGGGAGGTGAGGGCTAGTAGGAGCAAGGGTAGTAGGACTTGCACTGTGGTTGTTTGGAAGCTATTAGTTGCGTTTGTTGATATGGGGTGGAGGTGGGGTAGTGATGAGTAAGTGTAGGCATGGGTGTGGAGTTATAGTAGGAGGAGCTACGAATTAGCTATGGTTGGTGATTGGAGCAAGACGTATGCCAGGTGACTAAGGTGAAGTACAAGTTTAGGTGAAGTGGGGGTGGGTGAGATTTGGAGGTAGGGTAGGGGAGTGGAGTGAGCCCGAAGGGTGAACAGAGCAGGTACAAACCCCCAGCAGAGGTAAACGTCAAAAAAGTATCAGTGAATGTAGGTGAGGGCAGAACACTGATAGTGGTGCTAAGACTGCTGGAGTCTGTAGTTAAATTAAGTAAATAGGTAGGTAAAAATGTTAGGATAGATATGAATAGAGGGTTGCTAGACCTGGAAAGGTCCCCTTTAGGATGGATATCACCAGGACTAACTTTATTAGGGTATATTAGGTACTAGCTAGTCAGGGAGCTTTTCTGGGGGGTTGCTGCCACCTAGTGGGGAAAATGGGGTATTCCTGCAAGTGTGCATGCTGTCAGTGTTCAGTAGACCACAACTAAAAGGAGCTTAAGTTCAAATTCCAAAGAGCAGATAGAGAGACTGTCTTCATATAAAAAGTAGTTACAAGAGCTTACATGAACTTAAAATATAGAGCATGTTTCAGAGAGATCAGGTCCACTGCAGAGTCTTATACACTGGGCAGAATGCTTTCCTGGGCAGGAGGGAATTTTAGACTGTGCTTGCTGGAAGAATAAAGGGGTAGCGTTAGAGGTAACAGTGTAGAAGGTGAGGGTAATTGCATGTGGGTAAGTAAGAGAGGTGAGTAAGGTGGAGGAAGCTGAGAGTGAATGCAAAGAAAAAAAGCAAGTAGGTAGTTGAGATAGTGCATGCAGGAGGCTGGCTTAGTTACAGAGTAGTAAAGTGTGTGAATCTGTAAAATAACATCCCAGTTGCAAAGGCAGAAATATCCCATTACATTCAGGCAACATAGTTCTAGTGTGTAGCATAGGTAATCATAACTTGCAGTCAGATAAATAGCAGAACATACGAACTATGCTTTCCAGTTATTAATAACAGCATTTAGGTAGAGCAGACATGAAAAGAGGATTAAACTAGCCCTCTAGAAGATCCACTTAAAAATGCAGTTCCAAGCAACCAAATGTTTGCCTATACAGTGTAATTAGAGTAGCTGTAAGCCATTGTTACAATTATACATCTCAATAGGGTATTAGCCAAGCTGAAAAGACCTTTTTATCACTATACAGTAAGACTAGGCAGCTATCAATGTATCCCCTTTTATAAGGTCACAGCAGGCTTGTATTTGTGTAACTTACAGCAAAAATAATATTAGTGCAGTTTAAAAGCCGTTTTTCCCCACTTTATAGCCAGATTAGGCAGCTTAGCAATGTATCCCCTTCCAAATGGTAACAGTAGGCTTGTATTAGTGTGGCAGAAAGCCGTTTTTAGCGCTGTACAGCAAAAAGGATATTAGAGTAGCTAAAAAGCTGTTTTTCCCACTGTACTATAGCACTAGGCAGCTAGTGCTACATCCCCTTTTATATGGTAACAGTAGGCTTCTATTAGGTTCATAGGTTCATACTAGGCTATCTGCCCTAGGGCTTTTATAAGCCTAGCCAGAATGTGTTTGGCTTTCGCCACCCATTTTAAATTAATTTTGCTATGCCCTTTTTTGAGGTTAGTATACTGTGCCTCTGTCTAACAGTGACACAGAAGTGATACCCAGGGTAAACCTACGATCTCCTATCCACTCATCAAGATTCCTCTTGAAGAGAGTCAATGAGGGACTCTGCCTAACCTGGACTGGGATTTTAATCCAGAGTGAAGGGAGCCTCTGGGTTATGAATCTGCCCCTCCAGCATGTCCTATTTATTTCAGTGCTGAGGTTCAAGTGTCTCGAGCGTGTAGCTCGATGGGATTTGGATTTTCTGAGGTGCAGCATGTCCATTAATTCCGGGTTGGACATGGCTTTATACGTCAGGCACAGATCGCCTCTGAACAGGCTGTATGCCACTGAGTAGAGCTGGAGTTTATTTAACCAGGCAGCATATGACATCTGTTTGAGCCCTTTGATCCTCTTGGTGTGGTATTTTGGGGTCTTTCCAGTTGCTGCAGGTGTCTGGTAAGGTACATCCCAAAAGGGGCATTGTACTCAATTATGGGCCTGATGAGGGATGAGTAAAGAGGCACGATGACATCCCCTGATCTAGATGTGAATCCCTTCATGATTAGGTGGGCTATATAAAATGTTTTTCTAACCACTTTGGCCACGTGGTTGTCAAATGAGAGATTGCTATCAACTTGGGTCCCCAGGTCCCTAATTACTTCTTCGGTACTTAATGGATTACCACCTATGTGGTAATTTGTGGGCACTTTGTTTTTGCCAAAGGGGATGACTATACACTTTTTGGCATTTAGCTTGAGGCCATGGCTCTGGCACCAGTTGTCTGTTTCTATGAGGCCCTTTTGGAGGATGCTTGTGTCGGCTGGAGAGTCGATTATGGTGCCCAGTTTGCTGTCATCTGTGAACTTGGTCAGCCACAGTCCTTCCGTGTTGGCCTGTACCTCCGAGAAATATATACCGAACAAGAGAGGTCCCAGGACCGAGCCTTGTGGGACGCCACTTGTAACTGGTTTGGAGTCTGACATGGCTCCAGCAATTCTAACCATGTGGGTTCTGTCCTTGAGCCAGTTCGCAACCCATCTAGTGACATAGGGGTTTATATTTAAGCTGGTGAGCTTATCTATAATGCCCGAGTGGGGTATTGTATCGATGGCTTTTGCGAGGTCCAGGTAGGCTGTGTGGACCACCTTCCCCTCGTCAATGGCCTTGGTGTCTGTTTCAAAGACATAAACCAGGTTTAAGAGGCAGGATCTGCCCCTAACAAAGCCGAACTGGATAGGATCCAGTGTCTGTAGGTCCCCAATATCTTTATTTATGAGGTCCATGATGATCCTTTCAATAGCTTTGCAGACCAAGCTAGTCAGGCTTATGGGGTGATAGTTTCCAGGATCCATTGTGGCACCACCTTTGTGGAGAGGGACCACAGTTGCTGTACGCCACTCTTTGGGTACATATCCGGTAGTAAGGCTGAGATTGAACAGTAGTTTTATGTTTGGGTTTAGCTCTTCTTGGAGTTCATGTAGGACGCAGCCCGGGACACCATCTGGTCCCATTGATGCTGTGTTTTTTGCTTTGGAGAGGGCAGCTCTTACCTGAGCATCTGAGATGTCAGGGGGGCAGCACTCTGCTAGGATAGATATTTGCCCTTTTGGTGTGGGGGGGGAGAAGTTTGCGCTGAACCTGTCAGCTAGGATGTTGGCAATCTCTGTGGGTTCGGTGTATTTTTTGTCATTTTGGACTACTACTGAGCATATCTGGGAATTACCACCCAGGTTCCTAACATAACTAAAGAAAGCCTTGTGATTATCCTTAGTGTCCTGTACAATTTTTCTCTCGAAGCTGGCCTTAGACGATTTTATGAGTGCCCGTAGTTTTTTGCTAATACTGATCAGAGATGCCTTCCCTTTTTGGAATTTTGCTCTATCATTTAGTAGCTTCCTCCTTCTATTGTATAGTTTGTTTATGGCTGGGGTCCACCAGACAGGACGTCTGCCTTTGAAGGATTGGGTCTTGGTTTTATTTGGGATCGCATGATCCATGCATTCCTGAAGGTATTCATAGAATGCATTTATAAAGGATTCTGTGGTCTGGGCCATATTTTCCACAGGCCCAGGGGCTTTGAAGGATTCTACCTCAGTTTTGAGGAGTGTGAAATTTTCTTTAGAGAAGTTTTTCACTGTGGTTCTCTGGGCAGGGGGTGGGGTCGGGATGTGAATATCCAGTGAGATTAGTTTATGGTCTGATCTTACCAGTGAGGGATACACTTCTGGTCTGGAGCATAGAGTCCCCATGTTGGTGATGATCAGGTCCAGTATGTTTTCCCCTCTTGTGGGAGTGGTAACAAGTTGTTCCATAGCATTTGAGTTTATAAATTCTAGGAACCTTTGGGCTAGGGTGTTGGAGCTAGAGTAATGTTCCCTGTCTATGTTTGGGTAGTTGAAGTCGCCCAATATAATGGTGTTTGGAGAGACCTTCATATTTTCCAGTGTTCTCAGGAAGGCCAAGTGGGGTTCCTGGGTTAGGGAGGGTGGTCTGTAGCAGGCTATAAACTGGAAGGCAGTTTTACCCACTGTTAGTTGCACATGGACAGTCTCTGATGCTTCGTGCTGTGCCACCAACCTGGAGGTGTGGGTATCTTTGACGAATATTGATACTCCCCCTCCTTTTGTGGGTCAGTCCAAGTTTTGGGGCCAAAAAACATGGTATGAGGTATAACCTGGTAGTGCTGGGGTGCTCTCGGGAGCCTTGAACCAGGTTACTGTTACTGCACAGATATCGATGTTCTCCATGCTAAGGAGAGTTTCGAGTGCGTGTATCTTGAGGTTTAGACTTCTGGCATTGAGTAGCATTACTCTTAGTTTCTTATCCCTTGTGATACCTATGGAGGTGGGTTTGTCTTTTGAGCCTTGCCTAAAAAAGGCACTATGGGGGATAGCAAGAGCCTTTGCCAATATCCAAAAGCCCAGGGGTGACAGGCACAAGCCGTCCCTAGCGAAGCATCGTGGCTTGTCGAGCATGTCATCCCAGGCTGACAGGCATTGGATCCCCTTTGAATGACACCAATACTTAAGCCAATTGCTGAAATTGATCATCTTGTCTTCATATTGTGGCATCATTCTTGGTGAGGGTAAGATGCTACTCAAGGTCAGGGTCATACCGGCCTGGGCCACATGCTCAGAGAGCTCCTCTATGTCTCTTTTCATGTAGTCCAGGGAGGTACGTCTCAGGTCATTCACACCAGCATGTACAATGACTGAGTCATATTTGTACTTGCCTTGGAGTGACCTAAGTGCTTGTGTTATGTGGCGGATCCTAGCGCCCGACAGGCAGCTCACCGTGACCTTCTCCTTGTTCAGCCTGGTGAGCGGGACGTCAGTGTGCCTGACGATAGAGTCACCTATTACAAGTGTATCAGGTGTGTTGTCTAGCCTTAAGGGCTGTGACTGTTTGGCTCACTGGCTTTGTGAGCTATGTGTTGCACGTGTTTTGTTTTGGGGTAGCGGTTGCTTGGGTGTCTGCTTTGGATGTCTCTGCTGCTTAGGCAGATTTTTATTTAGAACCTCCGAGTATGTTTTTGTGTGTTTATGTGTTTGGTTTGCTATCGTGGTAGGTCTATGTGAGACTGGAATTGTTGTGAGTGTGGTTTCCTTCTCCTCCTGACTGGTTACGCCAGAGAGAGCTTAGCCTCCAGTTTGGCTATATGGATGCATCTCTTACATGTGTTGGAATTTGTTTTGAGGAGGAGAGGGTTGTCTGTGTACATGAGGCAGTTGTAACATTGCCTCAAGATTCCCAGATTCAACTGCTGGACCGGAGAGAAGACCGACAACTGACCTTTGGACATGCTAGAATAGTATTGGGAATTCCTATATAACTGAAAAAAAAAGGGCCAATGGGGAACAAGGTACTCAAGAGGGGTTTGTGAGGGTGTAGTGCTTTTAATTTTTTAGTGCAGACTTATATAATTGCTTTAGTGAGCAAGTGCCAGGTAACTTAAATGCAATGTGTTACAGGTAACTTAAATGCAAAAACGACAAACAGTAACTTTCTTTTAAGTGAAACAAGGAAATGAGTACAGTAAGCAATCCAGATATCACTAGGGATCCACAGAAGCGCTGAAAAGTCATGTTTTAGGTGGTATTAGCGTTTCAGGGAAATAACAAGCAAACAAACAACAAGCATACAAACAGAGCTAGATTCAGCAAGCCTGGATCTAGTCTATACTACAGCAAACAAGGTGTACCAATTTCAGTAAGAAACAGTTGAAATATGCAGGCACTATAAGCCTTTAACCAGAAATTCCCAGCTCAGAAGGGCAGAGTCCAGCCTCTCCTCCCACAAGAGTGCAGACCACAAACCTTCTTAATGTAAAATAACTGGCCTGAAGCCAAAGTGCTTAAACCAGAACTAATACACGTTTAGAATAACAGACACTGAGCCCTCAATCAGCAGTTTCCAACTTAGAAGGATGTAAGCTACATGTCCTGCCACCACAGTGCAGGTGAAAGCCGTGTTTATCCCTTTGTATCACCTAGGATATTAGTGTAGTTGAAAAGGCCATTTTTCCTGCCCAGTAACAACACTAGGCATCTAGCAATGTAAACTCTGTCATATTATATATCTATCTATATATCTATGCACACACACAGTGTCAAACACACACACTATATATATATATATATATATATATATATATATATATATATATATATATACATATATATATATATATATATATATATATATATATGTTGCGCCTTTCGGCTTATCCCGGTTAGGGGTCGTCACAACGGATATCAGGTCTGCTAATGTTTGTTAGTGGATTTTTACGTGCCAAGTTACCAGCCCTGATGCACAACCTTCAACGAAGGCACGCTCATTCACGCATGCCTCCACACAGAAGATGGTCTAGCTGAGAATCGAATGGGACAACGTCTTGCTGTGAGGTGACAATGCTACCGCAGCACCACTACCGTATATATATATATATATATATATATATATATATATATATATATATATATATAGATATATATATATATATATATATATATATACACACACACGGGCACACAGAAAAAAAATATATACAAACACACACACAGAAAAATATATGCACACACACACATATAGAGAGATAAAGAGGAAGTTTGTGTGTGCATGGGAATATATTAAATTTGTTTTGTTTTTAAACATCCCGAGTCATTTTTTTCTTGGAAACCACCTTGAAAAAATACTGGTTTGGGAATTTTTTTCTTTAATTCATGTTGGACATTTTCCCAAGGAAACTTTATATGCTGCATAAAAAGTATGGCATCTCAGGACTTCAGTAAAACTACTATGAAATGTTTACTTGAATAAGCAGGACTTCAATTCCCAGAATGAGGAGGTTATGTTAGTGTGCACGACTTTGGTATAGACTCAGAGTATTGTATGCAATCTATGAGAACATATGGGGGAAAGGAGCTGTCCAGAGTTTATTATGGAGGATTAAGGCTGTGTGATGCTAATAAACTTCATAATTTAGTCTTTGCTTTGATTTGTTCAGCTTCTTTTTGACCCCATTTCTGGATTAGGCTGCCATTCATTACAAGAGCAACTACATTACATTAAAACCAGTCTGGATGACTAGACGGATGATCAGTGGTTGTGAATGTAATGGGAGAAAAATGGGTGCTGCCTGGAGCCCACAGCCTCAGGGGTGACCTATGGTCAGCCAAACTAGTTTAATTTTATAACTCGTTTAGCCTTTATCACAACCGGCAGAATAAAAAACAAAAGTTGTTTTGCGATGTATAGACAGTATATTCACCCCCCCCACACACACACACACACACAGTATGTATAATAAAAACAGAGGTTCTGCAGTACAGGAAGTAGCACAATAGTGCAGGATAACAGAAATTGCTGCTAAGTGCTGGAGTGGTACATACTTACTGAAACAGCTTTCTGAATTAGCGCCAACATTACTATTTACTAAATGAAAGGCATGGAGAGAACTACTGGAGGAAATAACCTGCCTTTTGCATGTCTCCACTTTTGTAAAGCATCCCCAATGTCACCTCATATACATCTATACCTACACACACACACACACACACACACTTACACACACACACACACACACACACACACACACACACACACACACACACACACACACACACACACACACACACACACACGCACACACGCATGCACACACACACCCTGCCTCTCATTATCTTCTTTTTTTCCTGGTAAAACACTGATGTTTACAGTCAGTAATGCCAGTCAATTTCATAGGTTGTTCTATTCAGAAAATCTACTCCGGTGAGACACTTATTGTTCTGTTAATGCTTTAAGTGATTTAAAGTTGTCTGGAACTTAAAGCTGTACTATATTAATGTACTGCTTCCTGAAGTCAAAAGTATAGGGTTTGAACCCTAGCACCTCCACTTGATTACTATGTGACTTTAAGCATGCTGTAATTGATAGTCATATCTGTATGCATCTAGATAAATACTTGGTTCCTGCAACCCACTATTACACTTGCAACTTAGAAATTAAACAAGTGGCCTAATGCTGCTGTTTTCTCTGTCAAGGGCAGTTGGCTCAGAGGTTTAATGCTGTGATATGTAATTCATATGGCACAGGGTTTGATTTCCTCAGCTCTCATTTGCCTAGTGTGTGACCTTGAGCAAGTCATTAAACCAGAGAGTTCATTAGGGTAAGGGGAACTTTTGGCTCAGCTCCACAATGGTCTCCTGGACTGCAAGTCTAGTAACTACTTATTAGCCAGAGTAGCTATGGTGTAAAGGAAGGAAACTGACTGTAATGAAAGAGGAGCACCATCTTTAGGGCCATGAGCCTTGATTTCCTTCTTTTGTTGAATGCTTTAAGTTTATTTATTATTTAACTGTGAATACATTTGACAGTATAATGTCCAGTTCAAAGGTGGTATTTTAATTATTAATGCATTTGTAATTTAGCTCTTTTTTTTCAGATTCACAAATGTGAAATTCACTGTGTTTAGGCTACAACAGTCAGCTAAGGACGTAGTGCAGTGAGTAAGTCCTTCCTGTGCTACAGGGTTTGATTCCCTCAGCCTTTATTTCTCTTCTGTGTGAGTCTGAGCAAGTTACTTCACCAGACAGTCCTCCTGGGCTGCTCCTGAAAAGGGACACATGCCCAGTGGGCTGTACCAGGCTGTTAGCAAATGCATTATATGCATAAATCTTTTCAATTCCTGCACCCTTCACAGTCTCTAACTACTGCTTCATGTTGTACTATATGATTATGAATCCCAGGTCATCTCTTGCAGCTTAATAGGCTGCTATATGCATTTTTACTAAATCAAATGAAGAGGAGTTTATTTTTTCTCATGTTAAGTCTGCTTTTGATGTGAAAGTGTTTAGTTTAAAAAAAAAAAAAGGCTGCCAGAGTTTTTGCTGTAAAATTTGAGATAAAAGTTTTAAAGGAAATCCAAATCTCTGTGATAAAAGTAAATGTAAAGAAGAAAATAGTGACAGGTTTTGACAATGGTTTACACTAATCGTGGAGAAAGATTCATGGAATAGGATATTGGTATGGTTGGTGGGTCTTGGCTCATTACCCTGCATAAGACCCATTTGACCACATTCTAGCTCTGTTGACTCTGAAGGTGCATGCTGCAACAAGACAGTGTTATCATCCATTCAGGTAGGTCAGATCTGTATTAGGTCATGTCAGAGTGGAAAGTTATTCTAGATGACAGGGAAGATGTATGGAAGTCAAATATGAGATGTAGGTATCCTACAAGTATGTAAGCTCCCTCTCCCTGAAAAGTACAGTGGGCTGTTGAAGAAAAGCTGCTTTATCATCTATATTGTCTTTAACTGTTTTGATTTATTAACTGCACTAAAAATGAATTAGTCCATTGATAGGCCTGGATTTTGTGGTATATTCTAAATATGTTGCTTTTTTACAGGACTTTTTTTTTTCTTTTTTTTACAGAATCCAGTAACTGTGATAGGGGTTGAATCTGTCACATCACAAACTACATTTGGATTAATGGTCAGAACAATCTTATGTTTGGCGTTCATTACAAAGTCATTGTTGTAAGTTACTGTGATGCAGACTTAACCACAAGGTCAGACTGTAAAGGATTTTTGCATTTAGTTAAAAAATGTTGCACTTTCTGGCAGTTAGACCAGAGGCCTCATCTGACTCATTAATGAGCTGCTTCTTGTACCAAGAATGCAGGTTATAAATCTTATTATCTTCATTTACCTTTTGTTTGACCTTCAACAAATCATGTAACCAGACAGTGCTTTGGAAAAATTAGGAATTTGGGATAGGCTCCTTAATGGTCTCCTGGACTGAATGCCTAGTAACTATGATCATGTGATTCTTTTTTGCCATCCATTTCCTATTGCTTTTCTGATCTAGTTGAGGAAATGTTACAGTAACAGCATTACATAAATGCTTTAATGTAACATAGGCCATTTATACTTCAGAGGCAGCAGGCACTGCATTCGTAGATAGTGTTTTTAAATGCAAAGCTGTTTGCCAAAACAATGTCTGCATTAACAACAGTTCTCTTTAAAGATTTATTCAGATGACTAGCTTCTACAGAGATTGTGCATATTGACTTAGCATATGCTGTCAGATGGTTAAAATTTGCTAAAGTCTTATCATAAACACACTACAATTTAAATGGTTCTATAGATGGCTGTAACGTTTGGAGTGATGCTTGTAATCTTTATATAATATGATGTAGTTTATCCATACCTACCAATAAAGAACATACAATTTGCTTCTTCTCACCAAAGTCAATCTAACTGCTGGTGGGAAACTATCTGTGGATGAAAGTATCATATGCTGTTATCCATTTTTAAACTGTCTTTAATTTGGCTTTGCAAGAATAATGTTTGTGTGTGTGAATTAAATTTCTAATAATTGACTACTGGTATTGTTTGTTCATGTGAAACAAATTTAAAATGTGTTACTTTGGTCATTTCTTTTTGCACAGACATCTAAGAAGGATGCATTTATCAATGTAAATATAATTGCTGAGTTTGAAAGCTGTTTGTGCATAAGAAAAACTGACTCCATTGAGTTGTTAAAGGTAAAAGTCAGTCTTTGCAGGATTAGGACTAGTATGTACTGGTGTAAAGCAAATTGAAATACTTTACTGTGGCCATTTTAATCACCATTAGATATGTAATGTATATACAGACAGAGTGGCTGCAAATGAGGAATATGGATATTGGTGTGATACAATAACAGCAGTCTGAATGGCTTTATATAGTTGAAATACTCTGAAATGGGCACTTTTGTCATTCAAGGTTAAGACATTTTATTTTGCTGCTTAATGCAAAAGAATGTTCAAAACTACAACTCTAATAAATGTTGCTGTATTAAACAAGAAATATAATTTAAAACAACCAAGAAGGTAAATACAAAAGAAGAAATGCATTTACACATGTTCCTAGAAATGTGTGCAGAGTGTCCCATGATTTGTAAACAGCCCAGGACCCAAGGGACATAATCTGCCTCTATGGATGACTGTAAATTTTTACTTGGGATGTGTGATAGAGATGTATGCAATAGAGGACCGTTGTTTGCCTCTCTTCTGCAATGGGTTAATTTGGATGAGCTTCTGGATGGTCTTCTTGGCCATAAGCTTAGTAAAACCTATGACCTATAAATCTCCTGAATTTACATAAATCACTTTAGCCAATAGTGCTTCTGACACTGAAAATATACATTTATGTTCAGTAGAGTCTCATGACAAATCAACAGGTAAAAATAATATATCTATACTAACAATGAACTCTGTATGGAACAAAACAGTTCTGTATCATCCGGATATATGATCTTTTCTAAATTTTGATAAAGCTTTTTAATGGCTGTCCATTTCTAGATATATGTTTGAATTTCATTCCATCAGTAATGAAATCTGGTTAAAGCCCCACATTAAAGACAAATAAATTGTCACTGGCTATAACATCATTCGACCTGACAGATTAAACAAAAGAGGTGGTGGAGTCTAGTTGTACAATTAAAATGTGCTCCTCCTGACCTACCCAACTCCAAAATCCTAACTACGCACCTTGAAATCAACCCAAACAAAACAATAAATTATCATAGCCACCTATACTCCTCCACGCAATAACATTCCCATCATTAAAAGTCTGCTTTCCTGGGTATTTACCAACTTCAGCCAAGAAACTATAGTTCTTGGTGACTTTAACCTTGATTGGCACTCCTGCTCATCAAATACCCCTCCAACTTCCAAAATCTCTTCAACTTCGCCCAAACCATAACCTGTCCAACTCGTACAGATAAACATTCCAATAAGCAGTCAACATTAGATTGGATCTTAACAAACCTAACCTAAGTTACTTAGGCAGTTGCCTTCCAGATTTCCCCAGTGACCATACTCCAACCTTTCTATACAGAATATGTGTGTATACCTAATGCAACATCACTTATAAATACATTCATAGCAGGAAATACTTCTCTAACTCTACATTTAATCTGCTACTCCTACAATATGATGAGATATCACTTAAAAACCTACATTTAGACCTAGCTGTTCAGTACTTCAACGATACCTTCCCTGAAACACTTAATAACCTTGCTCTCACTAGGAAAGTGCACACAAAAGCCAAGCACCTACCTTGGCTAACCAATGACACCAAACTACTACTAAAATGCAGAGATTGAGCCTAGTCAGCATACGATATCTCCAAAGATAAAGTAGACCTCTTAACGTACCAGCAACTATGGAATCTAGCAAAGAAACAAATCAAAAAAGACAAACTTACTTCCAAACCTGGCAACAGAAACATCTAAACAATCCCCGAAAATTCTAGCAAACTATCAACTATCTCCTCAGCCCCAGATGTACCCCAATCCCAGTCTTAGTCACCTCAAACAACTCTTACCCTATTGCAGCTCAAATCAACTCTCACTTTATAAACACCACCACCACCTACCTGCTATACAACCAGCCCATTCAGCAACTTACTGTGCCCAATCCTCCTCCTCCAGCTAAACTCAACTCCTTCACTTTTACACCCATACAAACTTGGTTATATAAAAACTCTCCTAACCAAGTTTAAAACCTGCTGTCTCTGCATTGACCATCTTCCTAATAGATTTCTAAAAATTGCTGTTCCTTCTGTTGCCTACCCCATATCTAGCTTGATTAATTATTCTATTGCAGAACAACATGTCTCACTTCTCTGGAAAATATCACACATCATTCCACTTCACAAAGGCAGACCCTCTAAACAACTAACTTCCATCCCATAGCCATCCTTCCCCCCTTGCAAAAATCTTAGAAAAATGGATCCACAATCAACTTATTAACCACTTCCTTAGTCAAAAACTTTTTTCCACTTCTCAACACAGCCTTAGACCTAAACATAGTACTAGTACTGCCCTACTAATTTTCACTAACACCATTTATCAACTCAAGAAGGCCAGCTTGTCTCATCTATCTTTCTTGATATGTCCAAAGCACTTGACCATTTCCCACCAGCTACTACTAAACAAACTCTCATCCTATGGCCTCAGCTCATCATCCTTAACCTGGGTCCGTTAGCTATCTTTCCAGTTGACAGTAGGCTACTAAATAGGAAAACACTCTTTCCCCCTACTCTCCATCTCAGTTGGTGTATTCCAAGGTTCCATACCTTGTCTTCTCCTCTATCATATTTACTAACAACCTTACTTCTGCAACTCAACTAGCTTCCATTGTGCAGTATGCCAATGATGATACACTTTTCTCTGATCAGCTCCCCCCACCCCAGGAACTTCAAATAAAAATGCAAACTATTTTTGGGAAATTGAAGAATACCTCTCTGAACACCAACTCATACTAAACTCCAACAAAATTAAGCTAAGATTTTTCAGACACAAAAGAACCAAACCTTGCCGGTCCCCTCTCACAATCCTCTCCTCAAACAGAACCAAGATAGAGCCCACTAACCAGACTAAACTTCTAGGTGTCATAATAGATGATAATCTAAAATTTGATAAACATATTTCTCTATCAAAAAGGTCCACGTCAAACTTGGCACCCTATACAAGGCCACACCATACCTAACTCAAAGTGCCAGGCTTCCCATTGCTCAGTCCACCTATCCACCCTCCTATACAGATCTCTCATATTCACAAACTTGTGAAAGACTGACCTCAACCTCCTAGAATCCTGTTACAAAATTGACAAATATGCCACTAATCATCCACGCAGATCTCACCACTGTCCAGTTCTCTCTTAGCTCAATTGGCTAAAACTCCCCAACCTTTTATTTTTCAATTAATTTACCTTGGCACACAAAATAGTACATCAACCCAGTTACTGCCCTATTTCCAACCTAGTCCAACCTAGTATTACTCTCAGATCTTCTGAGAAACTTATGGTAAAGGCTACCCACTCCCACAACTATCATGGTAACTCACCAAATTCTGGAACACTTTTCCTCAGGCCATCACAAGAAATCCTAACTACCACGAGTTCAAACAAATCCTAAAGCACTACCTAGCTAGTCACTGGATGTGCTCCTGCCATACTCCAGGCTAATTCTTTCCCAGCTCAGTTAAAATAACACTCCTTTCTGCCCCTCCTAACTCTACCCCTGATTCCTGTTGCTTCCATCATTCCCACTCCCCACTCCATCGCTATGCTGAATTTATCTGATACAATTTCATTCTGCTACTCTTTTGCACAGAGGTTCATATGTACTATGCTCATAACTGTTAATGCATTTGCAATTGTCTTGGTGGCTCAATTACTGTTTCTCTATATATATTTGTATACTTGGTTATCTGTATTTATATCTGTATATCTATTACTGTTTTTAGTATTGTTAATGTAGTGGAGCTTTTCTCCCTGGGCCTCCAATGAAAAAGGGCTCCTGACCCAGTCGGACATTACCCGGTTAACAAATGTAATAAATAAATAAAATAAATAAATCAGAGGCTGCATCTGCCTCATAATGCTTACTTTGTGAAAATATACGTGTCAAATTGTTTCATTTTCAAAAAGGTGTGAAAAACCACAAACTAAGTATAGTTGCATCTACTTCTCGATAATGGACTGGCTTTGTGGCTCTATCTAGAAGTTATACATCACAGTATAATTTGACTATCATTTTTCAAGTCCACATTAATACATAACAGTGCATCTTAAATTATAAACTACATGTAAAACTTAAAAAGAAAATGTCCTTGCAGTATCATTTTTATATCTTATACAGCAGGATCCAATTAAAAAAAAAACATCCCTTTGACAGCATGACAGATACATGCTTAAGGTGAAATCGCTATTAAGTGACAAAGCAGAAGAACAAAAAACAAGGGCTGTCTTAAAAAAATAATCCATCACTTCAGCATTATTACAACATGAGCTAACCGCTCCTGCAGACAAGTCTACATCTGCTGAATTTGTTGAGCTTGATTCCAGCTGAAATGATTTGACTGCCCTGCTAATAACTGCAGATGTAACAAGCAGTTAATAAGATGAAAGCCGTGTACTTGATGACTTGTGGGAATGTTTACTATGAGTAACTCTGCAGGGGGGCCCATCTCAGTCCACTTTTGTTTTATAACTTTCTGAAAAGTTGTGGCCTTTATGTGTTACATGTGTTTTGCACTACATCACGATTTTGAAACCTCCTTCATCTCCATTCCTGGGCCCCATGCTTTACTGCTCTTATTTCACAAAAGACAAACTCAGATGTGTGAAAATCTAAATAGTCTGATCTCTTACAGTAGCAATAGAGAAAGTATTCACAATGGTTTTTACATTTCCACTGTTTAAAAATCCAGTACATTTGTGATTACAACTTTGTATAATCCATTCTCTGTGAAAATCTAGTATTTCACTGTATTCTTTGATGAGGATAAACCCCTGCTGAACTTATTGAAAAGTTTGACCATGTTTTGATCACAGCAGGGCCGAGTCCAACTGAATTATAGTTTTTATACATTCTTGAGTTTCCTAGTTAAGCTAGTATGTTGCTTGTTCATCGTGATTTTCAGGTTGCATAGCAGACCATTTTGCTTTGTTTAATGATTTCTTCCACAAGACAGCTACAAAAATCAGTACACCTACTCATCCTCTACAAAAGATCAAACAAAAGATCTTTATTTTTCATTTACTAATATATTTTAGTATTCCTTTTACCTGGTTGATAGTTTATAAATACTGAATAACCACTTTAGTTTCTAGTAACCTTTTATATATTTTTACTGTTTATACAATGCATGAATTGAATGACAAGATGTTGCAGCCTTCTGTCTGACACAGAACATACAAATAAGTTTTTCTTCATATTCATGTATGTTACTTCAGCTTAGCTTAAAAAATACACATATGTTAATAGGGAGTTATTAATGTTGCTGCCTTTGACAGAATGCCTCCTCCATTTAGTTTCAAGCCGAGACATGTTTTCGGCAAAGTTTGTATACTGGTTCACTGTCAATAAAATATTTTGCTGTGGCCTGCAGGTTTACATCACATCTCACAGACATGCATAAAAGTAATATGATAATGCCCCAAGTTAATCTAAAGTGTGTGCGCTCACACGCACGTGTGTGTGTGTGTGTGTGTGTGTGTGTGTGTGTGTGTGTGTGTGTGTACATCTGTGTGTGTTTGTGCGCGCGCACATGTGTGTGTGTGTTTCATGATGTACACTAGCATCTCACCCAGGAGTGCTTCCAGCTGTTTGTCTGTCTATTGACTGGAGAGGAACTGACTCCCATTGACTATGACCATGACCATTGACCATGGGCTTGGTAAAGTAGTCACTGAAAATGGATGGATGAGGAGGTGATTCAAAATCTGTTACTAATTTTTCCTTAGACTATCATATGGGCATATCAACAAGAGTACTAGAGAACTATGTCACAGAAGATTTATCAGTACTTTTGGAATGTGAACATACAAGAGATCATGTGAGCTTTATAGGATGAAGGAAGAAAGACTTGACTGCAGCACAGCAGCAGAGGCAACCCAAGAGAGAAGGCAAGGTCCTGGAGGAATTTAAAATAAAAAAAAATAAATAAAAAGTAGTTTTTAACCTCACTCAGCATGTGCTGAATCTGAATTCATGCTGAAGAAATGCAAAGTTGTGTTTATTTACACTGAAGCTATTAAGCAGAGGCACCAAAAGAACAATTATAGTTACATTGTAGTACTGACTCATTTAGCATTCCAGTCCAAAGGTAAGGCCAGAACAGAATGAATAAATGTTAGTGGAAATATACAGTTGTGCAAACTCAAGTTAACATAACAGTAGATGTTTGAATGATCACTGCTGCAATAGCCTTAGCTATATGGGTTATATCCTGGCAAAGATACAATGGCCAGCCAGCTTCCAAAGCTTCAGGGCACCTTCCAGGTACCCAAACTGTCAAGATGCTTGAGCTGAGCTGAGCTGAGCTGAATAAAAGTCAAGTTTGGATCAAAGCCCTACAGAGCTTTCCTGTCAGCAGAAAAAGGGAGGCTGAGCACTGAAAGGATTATGCTAGGAACAACAAAACATAAATGTCCCAACCCTGGCATAAAAACACACCAATAAAGAGGAGGATGGAGGAGGTTCGTCATATTGCTCACTGTTGCAGCAGCCTTAGCAGTTTGGGTAGATTACATTTGGGAGGTCGAAGGAGAATAGTATTAGCAAAGCTGGATCTGAGTCTACACAAGGAACCAAGTTTGTACAGCTTTAGAAAGCTAAGTACAGAGGACCAAGTGGAAACTTCTAGAAAAATTCTAGAATCCAGACTTTTCCAAAAAGCCACAGATGAAGCCAAGGTCCTGGTAGACTGGAACCTGACCCTGCCTGGAATAGATTTGTTATGGCGAGTACAACAAAACATAATAGACAATCACATGGAAATAGTCTGTTTTGACACAGGTTGTCTATACTTCTTACCTTCACAAGACATAAAGAATTTATCCAAAGATCTGATAGAGAGAGAGCATTCTTTCAGGATAGTACCCAAGTTCTCTGTGGACATTCAAGGTACAGAGTATCCTTTCTACCTCATTTTTAGATTCAGTAAAGAAAAAGGGGAAATGGATTGCTAGGCTTAAAGTAAACTTGGACACCACTTTAGGTACAAAAGAAGGATTAGATCTCTAAGAAACATTGCCCCTGTGAAAAATGAGTTAGGGTGACTCTCCATTGGCGCTTGCAACTCAGAATACCTGTCTTGTAGAGTTCAGACAATCAGTAAAAACTGTTTCAATTCATATCCCAAGGGTGAGGCACTGATTAACTTGGCTTCCTATTATGCAAAACCCTTTGAAGAACATTTTGACATGAGACTGCCTTGGAAGAGGAGGTTCTATGGGCAGACAGTCTGCAATGGCTGATAAATGAACCTTGATAGAAAAACAAAAAAGGCCATAGGACAGTAACACAAATATTTTAAAACCAGAGAACAGCTAGTCCTGGATGGTTATGTTGTTGACATCAACTAGAAAGCTCTTCCATTTGCTAACATATGATTTTCTAGTAGCAGGCTTTCTTGCCTCCATTAGTACCTGCTGCATGTCCCCTGTAAACAGGGACATAAAAGAATTAAGACTTTATCATCCAGGCAGTCAAATGAAAGTGATTGATGTTGGTGTGCATAAAACACACCTGTTCTTGTGTGAGTAGACCCAGTTGGTAAGGAATCTTGTGATAACTGTACTTGACCATTTATGAATGAAGGGAGAACCGCAGTAGCCTAGGCCAGAAGGGAGTCACGATAATGATGTTGGGGGATTCCTTCTGAATCATCGGAAATATCCTGTATATCAGTAGAAAGGGTGAAAAGGCAGACAGGAACATTCCTGTCCAAAGAAAAAGGCATTTATCTTCCAGGCCTTCTTGTACATAATTCGGAAAAAGAATCTTGAGAGTTGATTGTTCAAAGAGAATGCAAAAAGGTCTGTTTGAGGAACTCCTCAGAGATCTATCATTGCAGATGATTGCAAATTAGGAGCTGTCACTGAATCTCACACTGACGCAAATGTTCTCCAGGAGTGGCTGACAGACAAATGGTGTCAGAGACATGGACTAAAACTAAATGCCAAGAAATGCACAGTAGTATGCTTTGGGAAGTCATCCATCCCTGGTAACTATCATATTGACAACAGACCCTTTAGGGTTGACCCAGCAGTCAGGGATTTAGAGACACACACAGATCGTAATCTAATCTTTGATAATCACGTGTCTATAGTGGTGAGGAAATCATTCTAGTTTGCGCAACTTATTAACAAAGGTATAGCATCTAAGTCAAAGGAAGTCATTGTTCCACTGTATTCAGCATTCATCAGTCCTATCATTGAGTACAATGCCCCTTTGGTATGTACCTAACCAGGCATATCCAACAACTGGAACATCCACAGAGGTTCCTCACTAAAAGAATAGAGGGTGCAAGTAATATGTCCTATGCAGACTGCCTCGAAGCCCTATCCCTGTATTCTGTCTCCTAAAGTCTTCTGTGGGGAGATAAATGCCTGGCATACAAGGCATTGTCAGCACTCTGATGGACCTCCTGCATATCCACAAAACAAATAGCACCAGAAGTACCTGTTCTAAAGACTTAAACCTTGCCTGTGATATAAACAGGACCTACTGGAGAGAGAGAGGTATGTATCCCAGAGACTGCAATGTCTATGGAACTGGCTCCCCATCCATGTGAAGCAGAGTTCCTCCCTAACCCAATTCAAGTGCAACTTGGAATAGTGGATGGGAAACAGGAAATTCATCCCTGGTTTGGCACCTATGTCTCTATTGGACAGAGGTAACCTGTAAATGGTTCATCTCCCAGGCATATGCTTACAATTATCAAGGGTATCAGAACCTGTTAGAGATTTGGGATGCATGGTTATGCTTAAAAAGGCCCTTGTGGTCATTAGTCTAGTAAGCACCTATGAATCAAATGTCAGTAGACCCCCTGATCTAGTTTCCTTATGTGATCATCTGCCCTGATCCTCAACTTGTCTGCCACACAGTTTTGCTCTGACAGAATGAAGAATGCCTCTAGACTGAGACTGTACTGTGAAGCTATATCCCAGTCTTACATGCTTAAACTGCAAAGGGGGTATGACCCAGGTTCCCCCTTGCCTGTTGATGTACCACATGACTGTGTTACTGTCTGAAACCCCTTTGAAGTTGTCTCTTGGGTCAAAGATAGTTCAGAGAGTTGAGTGCATTCGCTTCCACTTATAGCCTGGATAGTGGAATTGTGAAATATATTTTAAACAAAAACTGGGTTCTCCTACAAGAGGATATTAATTTATTTAAAAGGTTAAGTGAAACACCAGTTATTGTTTATTAAAAAAGTTTTAATTAAATTTTTTTTGAGAAGAAAAGTGTAGTACATACATACTACTTGTAGGAAATAAGTCAAGATGTGGTAGATGCAATATGTGTAAACATATTGCGAGTAGCATTGAGTACTGAATAAATAAAAGAATTTATATGCATGGTAAATACAACTGTGAAATAAAGGAGTTATTTACTGTGCATTATCTCAAGATTGTCAAGAATTTTATATAGGTAAAACAGAATGCAAATTGCGTGACCTTATATACAAACATATTTATGAAATTAAAAAGGAAAGATATACAAATGAATTATTTAAGCATGTCAGGGAATATTCTAACCAACATTTTAAATTTTTTGATTTTGGAGAAAGCAGAGGTTAATAAAAGAGGAGGACCGTGGCCTGTATATGTAGAAATATGAGGAGTATTCTGGCAATTGTATTTTAATGCCCATAACCGACAAACCAAGATTCAATGAAAAATGTATCTATTGCCCCAATTCTGAAATTAAGATATTTACAAAGATAGTATTGGAAGATACTGTGTTTTATTATGTGTTGCAATTGCATATGATTTAAAAGTGTTTTTTTTTTTTTTTTTTTTTTTAACCAGTAAGCATTATTTAAGCTGCTGCTGTGTTAGGTCTTTAAATGAGTGAATCTCTTCTGGGTCATGTGATTTAATTCGGTATTTAAGCAGATGTGTTGAATGAAGTACCCGAAGAAGTTTTACATGTTATAAGAAGTCATAATTTTTAAAAGTATCATCAGGATTTGTGTTTTTGGAAAGTTCTACTAATCCACGGCTGCCCTGCTTTTATTTGATCTGTGGTTGATGTCCTACACCCCCTGCTCTTTTATCCCTCCTGAAACTGCTCCACAAGAAAAGTTCAAAGCATCTGTGGTGAATGACTGCTTTGGAGCAGGAAGGAGAAAGGGAGATATGGATTTTGGGATATCTGCTGTCTCCACCAAGAGTTCTCTTTTGACAAACCCCGCCACTGGGATTTGAAAAGATAAAAGGTGTTGATGCTGGGACCAAAGAGATTTCAGATACCACTGTATATTTCTTATGTGAAGTTTTGCAAGGGATATCATGAGAATTATAGATGCCATGAAACTCAAAATCCTGAGGTATTCTCTCACAGTGAGTAAAATCTGAGAGGAAAACTTTTGAAAACAGATCTAAATAAGGATCTAGTTTCTACTTTGGAAGAGAAGTTCTTTGAAGCTGGGTGTCTAGTTGACATCCCAGTAACATAATCTTGTGTGAGGAAGTCATAAAATAGTTTTGACTGTTCTCTTGGAATTCCAACTTGTGTAAGGGATCTCTCACCCATGAGGGAGACTGCTAACACTGAAGACTCTGCAAAGATAAAGAAGTTGTCTAAATATGGAAAATACAGATACCCCGTAGCCTGCAATGAGTTATATCTGCAGCTATACATTTTAGGAACACTCTTGGTGCAGTAGAAAGTTCAAAGATTAAGGCAGAGAACTGATAATGTGATCCAAGCATGCACAACCTTAAGAAACATATGAAGTCTGGATGAATATGGATGTGATGAGAAGCATGCAAGTGAAGTGTTACCAGGAAACTTGAAAGAGGAATAGAAGGTAACAGGCTGTGAAGTGACTTCATTTTGAATTAGGGTTCTGTCACAAAAAGGTTTAGGTAATAAATATCCAGAACTGGTCTCTAAGCATTTTCTTTCTTAGACACTAGGAATAAGAGAGTCTAATCTGGAGGAAGGGGAATGAACTCCTCCCACTGCCACTTGTAACCTTGAGGAATGCTATCCAGACATAATTTTTCTGAAGCAATCTGTTGCCAAATAGAAACATGGAGATTAAAACTTTCTGGAAGAAAAAGGGGCCAGGATGGGAGGGGGTCAGAAGATCTCTTGAATAGTCATTTAGGCATATTGGGAGGTTATAGACTTTTTTTGGAGCTCTCTTGCCATTCCTTCTTAAATGTCTGTTTACCTGAATTCTTTTGAGACTGGTTATTCTGTTTTTAGCCAAAAATGAAATAGGAAAAAGAAAATTTCTTGGACAATTTAAAAAAAAAAAAGAGCTAAAAAATCTTACAGATTCCCTGGATCTGGTTGATCCGTTCATCACATTTTTGATCATCTCTGCAAGAGAAGGACCACATACCAAATCTCTATCCAAGGGAATATTTAAAATGTCACTTTTGACATCATCTGGTAGGTTCTTAGACAACAACCATATAACCTCCTTAAAACAATACCAGTGGCTATATATAACCCTTGAAGAAGTAACACCAGTGCAAAAGAAATTAAACTATTTAAAGATTTTTCCTCAGGGAAAAAAAACTGCAATTAAAACATTCCTCATACTTTCAGAATTTGTCAGAACAAACTTTAATATATGAACCCAACAATTTAAAATTCTGAAAAGCAAAAATGTAGAAGTGTGCATGTTTTCCAGCACCTATCAATAATTTTCCAGTCCTTACGAGAAAGAGTAGGATTTGATTTAACTAAGTACTTAGCAGTAGTGGAATCAACTAAAGCTATGGTTCCTGGGTTTGGCTTGGGAATAGTGTACACATTTAAAAAAAACGAGGAATTTTATACATCCTGCCTTTTTAGGGTCAGGTAGCTGCCTAATAAATAAATTGCAGGCAGCAACACAAACATCCTCTAAAGCTGACAGAACAGGAAGAATATGTATAGGTTCTGAAAAATCCTTCCATAACAATTCAGAGTATTTTCTGAAGGACAGAGAAACCTCACTGTTGACATGCTTAAAACAATGGCACATTCTAGCAATAATCAGAGAAAAAGAAACCCCCACAGGGAGAATCTGAAACTGAGCACTTGAAGTCTGAATCATAAATCTGAGGATAAAATCCTGAATCTGTCCCTGCATTTTCCTGTTCAGATTCAGAACACTGAATTTCTTCTGGAAAAATAGGAATCTCTCTCTTACCAGAAACTTTGTAATAAGATGAATCAATAGACTGAATTGAACTCTGAGCCAGACCTAGTAAACTACTCCCGTCTAAAGAAATTTGAGGAGCAGATACATGCTTGATTTTCTGTTTCGTTTTAACAGGAACATGTGGTTAACTGTGTTACTAATGGCAGCAACTGCTTCTCCTTGGGATGGGCACAGCATTCTGGCACTACAAGGAAACCTTTCCTGTTCCCTCTCCCAGGACTGACAAGAGTGGCTCTCCCTTGCCCACTAAGGGCACTCCAACAGCCACAGAGGACATGACTAATCCCTGGTTCATAGTGGCTATAAGTGCTACACCAGAGGGATCTGGGGTAAAAAGATGAGTAGTCTGAGGTACAACAAATAGCCACAGCAGTTTCATCCACCTGTGGCTGAGGCAAATCACTAGTCTGCTGTGGTGGTAAAGGCTGTTTGCTTATTTTTTTTTTCTTTTTGTGACTAGAAGGATGACTGGCCATGGGACATCATGCCTCTTTCCTATGGAAGACCAGTAGCAAATGCTGGTAAAACTACCAGTCCATAACACAGTGAAAGTATTTTCAAACACTATGGTAGCTCTACCTGTGAAAAAAATAAATGCAATTGATACAATGAAAATATGTTTTCAGTTAGTTAATACTACTTTTAAACTGACAGAAAAAAATGAGTGTGCCATTTAAAAGTATGTTACAATCTGGAGACAGTCAATTAAAGCACTCCTGGCTTTAAAATAACTTTCCAGATGAGAAAAGTAATAAAACCTAAATAAATTTAAGAAAATAGAACTTTTTCCTCAAAGGGAACTCATATCACAGCAAAGGAAAGCACAAGTTGATCGTCAATACTGAAAAGCCTCAGAGGAGCATACTCTTCAGTGGCAGTAGAACACTGAAGGGATTGGTACCCAGACTTGTCTTTTAGTCAGCTCAGCTCAAGTGGCTTGACACCTTTGATATGGAAGCTAGCTGGGGATTATATCCTTGGCAGTATATAACCCATTTAACTAAAGTTACTGCTACAGTGAGCAATATTATGAAAATTCAAATTTGCTTACCTATTGCTCTCTTTCTGTCTCTCTCTCTCTCTCTCTCTATATATATATATATATATATATATATGTATATATATATATATATATATAGGGGTCTACCTGATAACATCGACACGCCAAAACACCAACGAAATAACAGACACAACAAAACCGAAAGTTCAAAAACAAGAAAATTCACATGCCCGACAAATCCTACAATCCCGACAATCAACAAAACAAATACCTTTCCCAAAAAACACACAAACAGCACAATCACACCAAAAACCTTACAAACCTACACTAAACCTTACATACACAACTATCTATGCACTAACCTTAACCAAAACCCTAACCCTAAGGTCCGTCACTATCGCACACTTACCTTACCCGCACCCTAACCCTAACTCACTTAACCCGCCCCTAAACCTAAAGTCCGTCACTATCACACACTTACCTGACCCGCACCCTACCCTAACATCCGTCACTATCACACACTTACCTTACCCATACCCTGACCCTAACATCCGTCCCTATCGCACACTTACCTTAACATGTCAGTGTTCTCGGCGTCGGGATTCTCAACTTTTGGTCTTCTCTGTTGTCGATTGTCCAGTGTCAGTGTTCTTGTCGGCGTTGTGGACTTTCGGCATTTTCAGGCAGACCCATATATAGATATATATAAAACGGGTTTTCTATCAAAAACACAAAACTCACTTACACAAACGGTGATTTCCATAACAAATAACGTCAGCTCATACATATTAATTAGGTTGTATGGTCGATGCAGCAAAAGTCGACAATTTGTCAATCATACTTTGTAAATCCCCCATTTACATCCATGCTGTGAGTCTCTGCCCTGTGTATGTCCTTCTAAATGGACATACACATGAACGTTGACATTCTGACTGTTGCTCCTACCATATTCGAGGAGGAGGCTGTCGTACATGTCAATGTTGACCTTTTGACTGTAAACCTACAAAAGGTATGTGTGTGTGTGTGTGTGTGTATATATATATATATATATATATATATATATATATATATATATATATATACACATATATATATATATATATATATATATATAGATATATATATATATATTTTTATATATATATATATATATATATATACACATACACACACACACACACACACACACACACACACACACACATACATACACAATTCTGAATCTATATACAGATATATATCCATGTATCTGTACATGCACTGTGTTCTACAAGTAGCCACCCCAAACCCAATCAGTGTCAAGTAATAGAAACATTTCAGCAGACTCACGGGGGTTATGGAAATAAATTTATGTTGAAATTCTAGGAATTTCAAAGCATTGCATCTCCTTCTACTAAATCTTGAATGGGTGGGAAAACACTAAAAAATCTTTATACAGCTGTCTGCATACTTTTTTGGGCTTATTTTTGCCTCTGCTGTCTTTTAATCATCAGTCCCAGACAATTAGCCCGTTTGCCCCTCATTACTTTTGTCAATCAAGAAAGGCATAATTTAGACAGCTGTTGTGGTTCATTTTTTTTTGTGCTATAGCCCTATCACCCACTTGCATTCAGTGAAGTACCAGAGAGGGTATGCGCAGTATTCTTACATTGAATGTCATCCCTTCATTTCTGCAGTGGGTGTTTTTTTTCTATCAAGCAGTTCCTTCTCTCCCCAGAGCATGAGGTGATTGCTCCCTCCTGTGTCAACCAGGAAATCATGCCATCCAGTGTGCTCTTAAATGTTAGCATCCTTCCTCACCCCCAGGGGAGGTGAGAGTGCCATGCCTCTTCACTCCTCCCTCCCTGGTTCCTCCACTGCCATGGCTACTAACTGAAATCCAGTGACTTGGAACTCAAAGAGGACTGCATCTCTCTGCCACATGGTGCTCAGCTTTGGTGCTCGCATACTTAACATGGATGTCAAATCAGTTACAAACAGGACTGACTTTTTTTTTCAGATTTGCACAAAGGACTTTTTAATTAAGTCTTTTCCTATGAGAATATCCACTAGTGACCAAAGCAAAGGAGTTTTGTTTTCCCTTTTTACTCAAAATTTAAGCCATTGTTACTGAAGCTTAACTGTCAGTATTTCTACTAATTTTAAGATTTTAAAATGAAGTAATCATACTCTGCTTCTATTCTTGCAAAGCGTTTACAACACTTCTTTCCAAAAATGTCAGGACGTGTGCTATTAACTTCTGTTTTTTTCCCCGTTATTAAGATATTAATACTTTCAAACACATCAGTGAAAAGTTTAACAAACCAGAATGCAAAGAAGTCATAATAACCACTGCAGGACACATCTATTCCTTACTTACACACCATCCTTTAAGTAAAGAAAACCTGCATATTCTAGGTCAGATACTACAAGTTCATGTAACCTAGAAGTACATGTATTATATTACTTACAACTTCTAAAGGAAGAAAGTATGTTGTGCAAAATCTTACCATAACAGTAGATGTGGGCCGGTGGAAATTAGGTTGGAGGAATTAGAACTAACATGGCAAATTAGACTGAATGCTTATACCCAGCCTGGGTTAAATGAAGGGTGTACTATTAGTAGTATATTGAAGCTTAAAAGTCTAGTTCGTTAAAAAATGAGTGCAGTATTATTTATTGATACTTTTGAAATAGGTATAAATAAAGAGAGAGGTTTTATTAAATATATAGTTCACAAACACAGACTCAGCATAAGTTTTTAACATATGCACATATATACATTTATTTTTATAAACCTGTGTAATTGTGTTAAGTGTATAGAGATTTACGTTTGTGTTTTTAAAAGTGGGTGTTTACCGTATGTTCCAAATCCATTGGATTGGTTAATTGAATGTATTCACTGGTATTTAACTTGATTATTTTACCTTGGTCATTTGTCTGAAGAAGTTTGTGTTTTATATAAACGAAAAGCGCTTAACTAACTTAATTGTGCGTGTCTTCCTTACTTCTTTGCTCAGTGTTTTGTTATAACAGTAGATGTTATTCTCTTCATTGTTGCAGTATTTTTCACCTTCGGGATCTCCCTCCCAAGGATAGCCCAACATCCAGCCAGTATACCAAAGCTCTTAATCTTGTGTGTGTCATACATTACACACATGCTCCCCACACAGAACGTAGAACGTAGGGCATAGAAGTGACATAGTGATGCAGTCACTCAGAACTGAATTGCCCCAGAAGAGAATAATATTCATACGACAAAAGATGGTTATGCACATCAAAAGGGAGAACTTGCAGATGGAAAAGGGGAATCCTCAGCCGGGGAACAGCCAAATCAAAACTAAAAAGAAAAAAGGAAATATGAAGGGAGGGACTGAATGCAGCAACAGAGGAGAGAAGGATATCTACTGTTATGGTAAAATTTTACACAACTGTACTATATCCTTCAAGATCACCCTAGCTGTATTCTTCACTTTAGGGAGAGTAGAAAACTGAAAAAAAGAGAGGGAGCTGAAAGGCTGGGAAGAGCCCTCAACAAACCCATGTAGGATGGCCTTAACAAAACCTGCTCTTGCCCTAGAAACAATATCCAGTTTATAATGCTTAGTAAACTTATGCATTGAAGATGAAGTAGCAGCTTAAGGGATGGAATTGGTGTCCAAACCATTTAAGAAAACATTAGAAGGGGCAACAACCCTAGTGGAATCAGCTCTAACTGAAGAAGACAGGCATTTGCCATGAAAAAATGACAACAAAATGGACACAGATATCCAGGAGGAGATGGTTTGCTTAGAAACAGCCAAACCAAAAGACCTGGGATGAAAAGAAACAAAAAGCTGGCCAAACTTACAAATGGCCTTTGTTTTATCTAAATAATACCCGAGCTGTCTGTGCAAATCCAAGGTATGCAGGACTGCCTTCACTAATGGACTGAGAAAGAGAAAAACAGGAGGGGAATTGTACTGCCTGATTTAAGGACAAATCATTAACAACCATGAGCATAAATGAAGGATTAGTATGAAGAGGCTTCCCTGTCTCTGTGAAAAACAAAGAAAGGAAAAATAGTCATAAGAGCCTGAAGCTCAGAAACCCTCTGAGCAGAAGTAAGAGCAAGCAATAAGACCATCTTCAGGTACAGTGTTGCAGAAAAACAAATTCCAGGAACAAAATGAACCTGGGTCAATTTTTCCCCAAACAAAATTAAGATCCCAAGGAAAGGGAATAGGTTTCCTTGGCAGCCTCAGCTGCATGATGTCTTTAAGAAACTGGCCTCAAAACAAGAAGCCAAAGGATGACTCATGGGTAAAACAGGGAGAAATAGCAGACAAAGGGGCCCTTACAGAAGAATATGCCTAGCCAGACTGGAGCAGCCAACACAAATAAGAGAATGAGAGTGACCCCCACTGAAAAAGGGTCCTGGGTATGACCATGGCAAAAGCCAGAAAATCATTTCCATTTGGGCATACACAACTTTATGGTTGTCTGCCTCCTGTAAGACCCTGAACACGTCCTCAGAAAACTAGTGTTTAAAAGGGATCCAAACCTTATCACCCACAGTATCAATTGAAGAGCGGACAAATGAGGATGCATGAGTGATGCCTTGTCATCTGTATGGAGGCCCAACCAGTGAGGTAACGTAGTGATTGCCCCTGGTCAGATACATTAAGAGGGGGAAAACCAGTGCTGTCTTGGCCAAATGAGAGTCACTAGCAAGATTTTTAAGTCATCCAGTTGAATCTTCTGCGGGACTCTTTGAAGATGTGGAAGGGTAGGGAAGGCAAGTCATAGAGAAACAGCCCTTCCAAGGAAAAGAAGGGGTGTCTGTCTTCCACAATAGATGGCATGGCACTGTGCAACACAAGAGAGGGAGATGCCTGTTCAGAGTGTAGGCAAAAAGATCTACTTGAGGAATAACCCACTGATGGACTATGTCCAGAAACACATTTCTGTGAAATATCAATCTGTCAGCCTGTATTTTGGTCCTGATCAAATAATCTGCCACTAGACTGTGCTCTGAAGGAATATACACTGCCTTAAGAGTTAGCTGATAACAGACTGCCAGATCCCAGGCCAAACAGCCAGCCGGCAAAGACAATTTGACTTTGTGCCCTCCTGCTTGTTGACATACCTCATTACTGTGATGTTGTCTGTGTAAACCATCAAAGGGCCTAGAGAAAGCATGGGGTGAAAAGCCTGATGGCACAGAATAACAGCTTTCATCTCTTTGATGTTGATAATGGTAGGACTTCAGATGGTGGCCAGAGACCTTGAAATTTTAAGTAACACAGGATGTCCCCCACCCCATGCACGAGATATCATCAACTAGTTCTTGAGAAGTAAACGGAGGCTGAAAAGGCAGGCCTGGGTTGAGGGTAAGTTGCTAAATCTACCACTCAAATTTCTGCTTGAGACAAGGAAAAAGAGGCACTTTGAAATCCAGAGGGTGGCAATGCCAAAGCCAAATTGACTTGAGGTACCATCAAAGCTTCCACATAGGCAGTCCAGCAAGAGGGATCATTGGAATAGAAGAAGCCATAAATTCTAGGGCCTGAAGAAACACTCTAGCTGGAACAGCAGGCAGAGGAGGAAAAGCCTGAAAGAAAGGTGTCAAGGACTAAAACCTTTGGAGGTGAATCCTGCAGCTCAGATGCACATGATCCTGACAGGGAGTCAGGAAAGGCTATTGGAAGTGGAGAGTGAACCCTAGACTTTGAAGGAGAGGAATGCTTAACTTCAGAGCCTGTAACAAGAAACTGAGGGAAGGTACCTGAATCAACAGGCCTTCTAAATAAGGAAAAATCTGAATGCCTTTGAGATTGCAAAAGACAATCACAGGACTAAGCATTTTGTGAATACCATAGGGGCGGTAGACAGGCCAAAAGGCAAAGCAGTGAAATGAATACAAGAGGAAGAAAGAGATACTTGCTGAGAAGTGGGTAAATAGGAATTATGAAGGTAAGCATCCTTCTGATCCAAAGACAACAGAAACAGGGTTTGAAGAGAAAGCATCCAAAAAGAAGTAACCTTGAGAAAGGTGTTGAGCAAGGAGAGATCCAGAATAGATTTCCAAGAGTGCTCTTTTCAAGGAACCAGGAACATTCTGGAACAAAACCACTTTCCTACTTGGGGAGGAGGGACAGGCTGAATAGTTCTCTGGTCTGACAATAACTGAAGAACCACTGAGAAATGAGGAAGCTGCTCACAAAGAGGTTTAGGAATCCTTGAAAAAAAGGGAGACTTTTAAACCCTGAAGTATCCCTGATGGATGATGGACAGGTACATGGCGACCTTGTCAAGGGCTGGGGGGAGGCAAAATGTCAAAGAGAAGCAGGCTTGTCAGATAGAGATGGTTTCTGGGTCACAGGAGCCTTTGAAGACTTAGCAGGTGGAGCTTACCTACCATCCTTCCTGCCTTTAGTGGCCTGACGAGGCTGCCTGCGAACAAAACCAGACCTACTAGGTGAGTTCTTCTGGAACATAGGGATAGGAGAGAGGAAAATATGTTTAAGATCCTGCAAAGATTTACATTTTTCTTGAACAGACTTAAATCATTCCCTCTTAATGGAGCTCAGGACGTTTTCACTTCAACTTCCAATGGACTGAATATAAACATTTTGATAAAATCAAATTACATCATCACATTACAAACAAATGTTCATCTCCGTGGAACTATAGTGATTACTAAAGTAGTGTAAATGACAAACTCTTCTGCACAAATTGTTTTTAAAGCACCAGAATTCTTTAGGTTCTAGGTCTTAAAATTTATTTTATAATTTGCATTAAACACAATAAGTTTGTAAAATTTTGTAAAAAATGTACAATATCTCAGTAACCTCTCGAGTTACACACAAACTATCAACAACATTAAGTTCACCAAATTGTGACATATCATATGAGGGTAAGCAGTTCTGTCTATGCTACTTGGTTGCCGAGATATTTAGAAAAAAGAAAACATTTATGACAATATATATATTATATGAACAATTAATTTTTTTTAGCTGCACTAGATACAGGCCAAATATCAATACAATTGTGTTTACTACCGTGTAAGCTTTAAGATGAAATCTGTTAATATTTTGTATTTAGCATGGTTTGGAATTATTAATGCAAATATGAGCAAGCTATATTTGATACTTAGAGGTATAGTAAGCTGTAAATGTACAAACACATGGCGGTGTCACTCTGCTGTAATAAGTTAAGCATATCAGCAGCACCAGTCCCAATGATATTTTTATTATCCAAAGGAGCATCCAGCAACTTGGCTTTAATATCTTCAGGTAATGACTGCAAAGACAGGAGTAATGACTCATGACAGACCCAAAGGCAGCAGCTCTGGAAGAAGCATCAGTAGCATCATAGCTGCACTTGACAGAGTGGTGAGCCACTTAAGAGTCAGAATCCAAAATAAACAGAGCAGAATACTTACCTTCAGAATCAGAGAGGTCGGAAATAACTTCACAGTCCTTGGAAATCAAGACCAGAACATATCTGGTCATGTGGGCCTGGTAACTGATTATCCTAAATTCCAAAGTGGAAACAGTGAAGACCTTCTTTCCAATCCACTCCGTGGCCCTACTATCCTTACCAGATGGCAAAAGCTTGGTAGGGGATAAAAGCTTAGACAGCTTGTCAGAAGACTCTGACACCATAGCAGGATCAGCAGGAGGACACAAACTGAACCTGTCAGGTTTCTTTGGAGCAGGGGCCTGAGAATCTGGAATCTTAGAGACAGCTATAAAAGTGTCTACAAAAAGCAGACAACACAGGAGGTACTGCAGATGGTTTAGGAGAGTCCACCTGAAGCAACCCATATTACCTTTTCTGAGTACAAGACACATGAAAAGAATCCCACTTAAAGTATTCCATCATTCTAGCTAAGATTCTATGTCCCCTAAAGACAAGTCCACCAGAGGAGACACAGGGCTAATGGACTCTTCATGATCACAGCCATAAGCCAAAGACGAAGGCATCTGGGAAGAATAAGACAAGGACCATTCATCAGAGTCCAAATCTTCATCTGAGGAATCAGATTCCTTAGGCCTTTTGGAAGGAGTTGTAGTCAAAGGGAGAGAAGGCACAAACTCTCTGGGGAGACTTAATTGCCATTAAGGCATTAAAAAGGCCCTGAGTAAATTCCTGCCATTCTGTTTGAGTGTCCTTAGGATGTATAGAAGAATGATTAGTAATCAAGTTTTTCTTGGTAGGGATGCCAGCCCTAACAAACACCAGAGTTTCTGAACCCTGATGGGATTCAGAAAGAGTACTTGGAACCTCTTCCCTGGCCAGAATCTGCAGAATCCCTCTAGGGCTCTGTAAGATATTTAAATGTGGGTCCCCCTCAACATTTGGAACAGATACCTGCAAAGCCTCAGATGATGTGTGAAAGGAAGGATCCATGCTGGCCTCTGACAGGGTCATGACAGAGGAATCTTAAGTTGACACCAGATGGTATACAGAGCTATCACCCTCTTCCAGAGAGACATCCAGTGGAGGCTGGACACCCAAAGGATCTGTCCAAGATTTCTTGGCCTTCTTCTTGCTTAAGGGATGTACCTCAGGGTTAAATGATTCGACCATGCTGCCATGGCTAACTGTTTAAGCCCCTGGTTATTGAGATTGATGGCCAGGGAAGACAACTGGCTTCTGTGAGACTTGGGCACAAACACCTTACAAATGCTACAGGAGATACAGATGAGAGAAGCACCCAAATGAAAAAGACATTGTTTGTGATGATCCTTATGGGGAATCTGCCTTCTGCACTAACATTTTCCCTTCTTGGATGACATGAACTCCAGGTAAGCAGAGGAAAACAAGACCAAGAGTAAAAATAAGAGAGACACCTACAGGGCACTTAATCTGATGTCTAGGTATACATGACAGCAAAGGGCAGTCAGACTGCTAAGCAATGATGGCATTTGGACTGATGGCAAAGAAGTTCTGGTTAATTGTGACCATACCCCTGTTTAGGTTGCCCCTCCCGTGTGACATGCATATCCAAAAAAAAAAAAAAAAAAAAGGAATTGAATGGAGCTTGATGTTGGGTTATGCTGGCAGTTGATCCCAGATCCCCAAGAAGAAGAATAGATGAAGATAGAAGGACATCAATATATGACATGCGGTAGAGATGATGCCTGTGCCTGATCTAATGTCTGAAAAAAAATGAATCCTGATTTAGAAACCAAACTGGATTCAAGAGGTAGGAATACAGTTACCCATCCTTCAGGACTTAAAACACGCTAAATTACTGGCACTATGTAGATTTCAACACCTTTTTAATTATTTGCTATGGTTTGGTTTGGGAAGGATGGCATAATAAATAGTACAAGAGACAGGGTCTAAGCTCCATGTGGTATAAAGTGAAATTGAATTTTCTGGAATTACTCTCTACAGCATGACATGTTAATCAAAAAGCTGGCTCATTTGCTTTGAAAGATTCACATCGTATATCTGTTATATCTATAAAAAAAAAAGGGCAAGATACATCACCAAAACAGCATACATTACCATCGATCACGTGCAGATTAACACTGCACTAAGCTTGTTATGAAGTACTGAAATCAAAAACAAACTTTTCACCATTTGTAAATTACATTTTTAATAAATATACTTTTCAGCTCTTAGAATAATCTTTCACTGAAAAAGTCCATGTAAAGTATAGATGTGGAAGTCATACTTAACTGAATCAGTAGATGTTTGAATTTGTCACTGCCTCCGTGGCATTTTGGGATATCTACCAATGAAACCCAATACTGGCAAGCTTCCAAGAACTCAGAATCCCCTGCCTTTCTCTTCCTCTAACAACTGATTGGCTGAGAATATTCTGAGAGGGAAAGTCTTCAGCTGTAACAGGAAATGAGTGCTCAGGCTTTTTTGCTTCCACAAAGGAGAAGACCGACCTGAATATTTCTTCCCTTGTTTGATCAGAACAGAGCAATGGGA
Source organism: Protopterus annectens (assembly GCF_019279795.1). Classification (NCBI taxonomy): domain Eukaryota; kingdom Metazoa; phylum Chordata; order Ceratodontiformes; family Protopteridae; genus Protopterus; species Protopterus annectens. The sequence goes on from NC_056743.1 coordinate 526,540,367, forward strand.
GACTGATAGCATGATTCAAGTTAAATTAAGAAGGAACCATAGGCATGAATGTTAGATTAGTGCATAACAAAACCATGGCATTGCGAAAAATCAGATAGGGCCACCTATGTGATCTTGCAGACATTCCCTCACAGATTCCAGAGCAAAGAGTGAAACACTCTTCCAAGTAATGAACTATTAATCAGCCTGACAAGCAGATTCAAAAGGAAGCAAGGTCAATTTTTCAAGAGCAAAGCTGAGATCTCAGGGAGAAGGAATTTGCTTTGCAGGGGGGGGTCTCACAGGCAACACTTCTTTCATAAACGGTTTTATGACAAAAAGAGAGGAAAAAGGGAGAACCATGAGCAAACAAGCTGAAATGGCTGCAAGATGCATTTTGGTAGAAGCATATCACAATCTCCAAGTAGCCCACAATTTCAAAACCAGAGGGGCTGAAACACTTTTGGGACCTCTGTTACTGGCTAGGCATGACCTACAAAACCTCTTCCACTTGTAAGTTGCAGCTTTTCTTCCCTCTTTAAATACCTGATACACATCCTTGTGCCAGAAGTGCCTTAAAGGTGTTAAAGTAGAATCATCCAGGCGGTCAGGTGTTGCAGGTACTCTAGGTTGGGGTGTACCACTCACCCCTGATGTTTTGTAAGCAGATCCAATCTGGCAGGAAGCCTTGGCCAATTCCATTAAAAGGGAGAACCAACTCCAAAAGGGGGTTATCACAATGAGATGTGGTAATTCTTTCTGAATCTTTAGATGTAATTTGGGAAAATTTGGAAAAGGTGGAAATGCATACAGGCACATTCTGAAACGTGGGAATGACAGAGCATCTCTAATCCAAGCATAGCTACAAGGATGATCCGAACAGAATGTTTTCAGTTTCCTGTTTGGAAAGGAGGAAACCGATCTATGTGAGGTGCTCCACACATCTAGATAAGGTCCTAGAAAACCTATGCATGAAGTTTCCACTAGTGAGGTTCTGTCCAGGATCTATAGTCCATCTGACATTGTATATTTTTATCTGACAGACTGTATGAGGACTGCAGAGTCAGAGAGTACTGTAGAGCCAGCTCCCATGCCATCATTACCAACCAGTAAAGAGGGTATGACTTTGTAACCCTTGGCTTGCACAAGTACCAAATATTGCTAGAGTTGTCTGACCATTAGAAGTGGGCCTAGACTTAAGTGGTGAAGAACTTTTATGGTATGAATCACTGCCAACATCTCTTTTATATTTATATGCTTTGGTATGCCCTGAGGACCTTCCAAGCTTGCACTTGACCTCCCATGGACATTGATCCCCAAACATAATCCTAAGAATCTCTCTGTACAGACTGGACTGGGGTCTGGAGAGAGAAAGGGAGTTCTGGATTCAGAAACAGGTGACGCGTCCACAACTGCAGTTTATGTTTCACAAATCCTAGTACCAGTACCTGGAAATTCAAGAGATGAAGGTTCTGCACCCAATAGTTCTTCAGATATCATTCAATTTTTCTCATATGTAGATTGGCTAATGTTGTCACAAGAATCACTGATGACATAAGGCCTAGAATTTTGAAGAACTCTCTTGCAGGGGCCACACCTAGAAGAAATCTAAGAAAATGCTCTGATAAGTCAGAACATTGTCTTCTGGCAGGAAGGCTATATTTTTTACTGTGTCCATCCAACACCCTAGGAAAGTAATTCAATTAGATGATACAAGGAAAGACTTTTGAAAGTGCAGTTTGAAACTTAGATAGGAAAGGAGAGATGCAACCTTGTCAAAGTACTTCAAGCACCTGGGACTGCACAAATCAGCAAGTCATCTAAATAAGAAAAACATGGATGCTTAGTGTTCTACAAGAGGCAACCACTGGGGCCAGACACCTTGTAAACACTTGAGTTTGCAGTAGCTAGCCCCAAGGCTAATGTAGACAACCAATCTTGTAAATTGGACACACCTAATCTCAAAAATGTTCAGAAAACTGGAGGAATAGGAATATGATAAGTATCCTTAAGATCTAGAGTCAATAAGAAAGAGTGGTATGGACACAATGCTAGAAGTGACTGTGGGGTGAGAATTTTGAATTTCAAAACCTTAACAAAGCTGTTTAGAAAGGACAAATTTATGAGGAGTCTCCAGCAGTGCACATTTTGGGTACCAAAAAGATTCTGGAGTAAAATCCTTTGCCTTTGTGTATTGCAGGCAGCAGTTCTATGTCCCTTGCTTCTACCATGTGATAGAGCACTGGAGGAAACAGCTATATCTGGTCAGGTAAAAGTGGGAAAGTATGTCGAAAAGGAGAGTATTTTCCTATCCCCTTCAAGCTTATCCTCTCCAAATTATGCTGAGAACACATTTGTCTGAGATTATTTGCAGCCAGGCTGCTGGGTTGGCAGAGAAACTGGGAGGAGGAGGAGCAGGGGGTGCTCTGTGACTTGTCATAGTCATTCCTTTGTAGGGATAGATTCTTCTTTGGAAGGGCGCCCTTATCTTTTACTTTCAAAGAACTCTCCTTCTGCCATTTCCTTTTGGATCCTTGACCTATGATTAGCTAGGATTTATGAAACATCATTGTTATGCCATGAATTAATTCTCTTCTATAATTCCACTAATTGAGACTCTGTGTAACAAAGGGTCCAAACACTAATTCAGAACTTAAAGGTGCTTTTGAGAACTTCAGCTTTCAAATCAGAGACATTCTGACTATGCAACCAAGTATGCCATCTTAATAAAATAAAAACAGCAGCTTTTCCTGTGACTTTATCTGCACATTCAAGAACACCCCTCAAAGCATATTTTGAAACCTGAGTCACATCAGAAGCAATTTTATTAAGATAAGAGTTTTTCTCTGCAAGTAAGGGTGCAACAAAATTATCCACATTTCCACATACAGCCTTGATAATTTACATTGTGAAAGCTAGATTACTAGAAAGAGAAATCCTTTTGCAGTGAAGATATAAAGATTTTCTCTCTTTATCAGGGGTCAGTGGATTAGATGAAGCCAAGGACTTTTTATGAGAACAGCTAGCTTGGGAGACCACAGCAATATCAAAATTTCAGTGAGAAAAGCGGCCTGTCATATCCGAGATCATATATTTTATCTGAGCCTTTTTAGGGATTGCTGGAATAAATACTTGTGTCCTACAGGCATCTTTATAAACATCTTCTAAGCAGTGTAAGGGGGGGGGGGGCAGTGAGAGGACTGGGTATCTCATCCTCTATAAGGTCATATACCCTGCCTAGTTCTGGGTAGTTCCTAACTGCCTCCAAGCAAAAACATCACTAAATCTAGCAAACAGAGGAAAAGGTAACACTGGTTTGGACACCAGGTACTGGAACAGCCTGGAGGATGTGCTTACCCCCTGTCCATAATGGCTGGCAATGCTACACTAGTGGGAGAATGGGCAAAAAGTAAGACATCTGTGGACTGAGCAGTGGCCTGAACAGAATCACTAACCATAGGCTGAGGCATATTTTCCTATTCAGAATAATAAACTGATAGTACTGGATAATGCATCACAAAATAGAAGTTATGTTCTTACCATAACGTTCCATGTTAGTTGTCTTCTTCTCGCCTTCTTTCTTGCTGGATGGGTTCGGAGCCGACCTCGGCCCCGACTCGGCCACTCTAAAAGCTCGAGAGTTGGTTCCACTGGCTCGAGGCTCCCCTTATATCCCACAATGCTAGGCGGTATTACCTCAGATCTCGTTTGTAAGCTAGGCCCAGCCAATAATAACTCCAGAACCACTGGAAACGGGAAAACCCACCTCTATAAAAGGAAGGGAAGAAGGTGACCTGAAAACCTGATGAAGGAATATATGCACAGTATAGCATATACCTATATACAATAGAGGTGGTAGAAAGAGAGGTCACAATCAAACTCCTCTAGGTCTGTCCAGGCTAGGGGGAAGGAGGGTGGGACACAAGAAAGAAGGCGAGAAGAAGACAACTAACATGGAACGTTATGGTAAGAACATAACTTCTATATGTTAAGTTGTCCATCTCGCCTTCATTCTTGCTGGATGGGACCGCGTCCCTAGCACCTTGTCCCGAGTGGCCTATCGGAACAGACTCTTGAGTACAGTGGAACCAAAATTAGCTCTATGTCTAGAAGCTAAATCCAACTTATAATGAGAAATGAAAGTGTGAGGAGTAGCCCATGTAGCTGCTGCACAAATGGTATCAATAGGCAGCCTATCTTGGAAAGCTATAGAAGTAGCCAAAGCTCTAGTCGAATGGGCCTTTGGTTTGTTAGGCAACTTTTGGTGTCTAATTTCATACACAAAGGAAATCAGGGATGTTAGCCATCTGGAAAGTGATACCTTTGAAACTGAAAGGCCCTTTCTGCCTTCTGCATAAGAGACAAACAACTGGTCAGTTTTTCTGATCTGTTTGGTCCTATCCAAATAATACCTTAATTGACGATGGACATCTAGCCAATGCAATTTTTGTTCAGACCTGTTAGAAAAATTAGGAAAAAACACAGGGAGGTCAATGTTTTGATTCAGATTTGTCGGAGAGGCTACTTTAGGTAAAAAGGATGGATTGGTCCGTAAGGATACCCTATCCTTATGAAACAAAAGATACGGTGGTCGACTGCTGAGTGCATGAAGCTCTGAGACCCTTCTAGCTGAAGTAATGGCTACCAGAAAGAGAGTCTTCCAGGATAGCAATTTCATTGGACAGGAGGCTGCAGGTTCAAAAGGGGGAAGAATTAAAGATGTGAGAACTAAATTAAGGTCCCAAGAGGGAGGAGGATTTCTTATAGGAGGTCTAAGAAGAAAAACTCCCTTCAAGAAAGCTTTGCAAAGCTTGTGAGACATGATGGCAGAATCTGAGGTGCCCACATGAAAGTTAGATATAGCTGCCAATTGAACTTTAAGAGTAGAAGGAGATGAACCTGCATGGAAGAGTTCAGCTAGAAAGTCAAGGACTATTTGGATGGAAGCAGTGAAAGGATCTATGTCCCTTCCTTGAGCCCAATAGGTGAAACGTTTCCACTTACTAAGATAAATCTTCCGAGTGGAAGATTTATGGGAAGCTATCAAAATATCTCGAACAGAGTGAGATATTTGAGGAAGCCTGGCTAAGGTTGGAATTGGAGGAACCAAGCAGTGAGGTTCAGAGAGGGGAGGGAGCGATGTAACTGACCCGATTGATGGATCAAAAGATCTGGAACTAGGTCCAGATGCCAAGGTTGCTCCAACAGAAATTGATGAAGAAAAGGGAACCAAACCTGTCGAGGCCAGTAAGGAGCAATGAGGATCAATGAGGCCTTCTGAGCGATAGCTTTCTGTATCACTTGAGAGATTAGTGGGAAGGGAGGAAATGCATACAGAAGTCCCCGGGGCCAAACTTGGATTAGAGCGTCTCTGCTGGGCTGGCCTGGTAACGGGAATAGGGTGAAATAATCTCTGCACTTGGTGTTTTAGGGAGTAGCAAAAAGGTCGCAGCAAGGCTGACCCCACTTGAGAAAAATTTTCTCCAAAATAGAATCTTTCAGAGATCACTCGTGAGGCATGAGGATAGCTCTGCTCAACTTGTCCGCGATTAGATTGGACTTCCCGGGGATGTGCGTTGCTATCAGAAACTGCTGAGAAGAAATCGCCCATTGCCACAGTCTGAGTGCTTCTCGACATAGGGGATAGGACCTGGTTCCGCCTTGTTTGTTGATATACCACACTACAGACATGTTGTCCGTCTGGATTGCTATCGTTCCCAAGGGAAGAGAGTCTTGAAGGGCTTGCAATGCTAAAAGCACTGCTCTCATCTCTAGAACATTTATATGCAAGTGGCATTCGTCTGGTTGCCATATGCCCTGGACTGTTCTGCCCTGATAATGCCCCCCCCCCACCCGATCAGGGAGGCATCCGTTGTCAGAGTAGCAACCGGCGGATGGAACAAAGTGTCTTCCCAGCCAGACCTGTCGGGCAGCAATCCACCAAAGAAGATGATTCTTGCATGCTTGCGTAATCATAATGGTGTGGGACATCGGAAGTTGCTGGTACGACCATTGTGTGAAGAGCATCCATTGAAGGATTCTCATGTGGAATCTGGCTAACAGAGAGGATTGCAGCCGCCATAATCCCCAGTACTTTCAGAACTAATCTGGCTTTGACTCTGTTGCTGTGGAAGAGAAGGGAGACCAGTTTGCGTATGTCTGCTATTCTTTGGTCTGTTAGTCTCGCAGACATGTTGACTGTGTCTAGATTTGCGCCTATGAAGGTAATAGCACGACAAGGCGACAAAACAGACTTAGAATTTATTGAGATGCCTAACTTTGACAAATGAGTAAGGTGTAGTCTCTGGCCATTAGAAGAAGATGGGTGGTAGAAGCTGTGTGAGGCCAGTCGTCCAATGGAAACACTGGAATCCTTTGACGCCTCAGGTGAGAAGCTACCACTGCCATGCATTTAAAAAACACCGGGGGCAGTGGTGAGACCAAGGGGTGGGCTCTGACTGAAAGTGACTGGTTCCCAGCCGAAGTGAGGAATCTCTGGAGCGCCTGTTCATTTTATATGATAGTCTGCATCCTGGAGGTTATGGATCCAGTTTTCCTTTCCCAATAGGGTAGGATGGACCGACTTGTTCAAGATACTGAGATCCAAAATGGGTCTCCAGTCCCCTGAACCAAAAGAGTTATCGCCAGGCTTCTGGGTGTACAGTGTGAAATCTTCCCGACTGCCACAGTCTGGCAACACCTCAGGGATGCTGGAAGGTTTCTCGATTGCCCTGGTTCTGCCCCCCCCTGCCTAGGCTTATCGCCTACCATTATTGTTCCCCTCTGCCTCTGGAGGGAACCACATTTTCCCACTTTTCTGGCCTTTGGGGTAAGGCCTAGAAGGAGTAGAAAACGGACTCGACGGCAGAAAGTTTTGCCATCCGCACCTCGTCAAGGTTTCTTTCACTTGAGGACCAAAGAGATGATCCATCAAACAGGGAATTAGTGAAAGACGCTTTTAAAGGGGATCCAGGCATGCCGCATATGAAAGGAGGCATGGAGGAGTTAGCTATAGAGTTTAGGGTAGCCAGCTGAGCGTTCTTCTTGTCCTGAAAACCCGCAGCTGTAGGGTCCTTCAACATCTCACTCGCTTCCTTGATCAAGTCTCTTTGAAGACGAGTGAAATGGCATAGGTAGTTCAGCGAACGCATAGCAAAGGTCGCTGACGAAAACATGCTCTACCTGTCCATAGACCAAGATTCAACTTATAGTGAGGATGGACAAATGTAGGATCAGCTAGTTCCTTCTTGTGGCAGCAGCTACCACCATAGCATCCACAGAAACTCCTTGGTCAGAAATTGCAAACTTTGAAGGCTGCTGGGGTAGATACTCACCCGGTTGAATGGGCATGAACACCCTCCGGTGCGCGCCTTCCTGACGCTTGATAAGCCAATAAAATGCACTGTGAAATCCAGCGGGACAGAGAAACTTTGGAAATTGGCTTGCCCAAATTGAATTTTGCAAAGGAAATAAACAGCTGGTCGGATTGCCTATGACCAGCTGTCCTGTTGAGATAAAATCTTAGTTGCCTGTGAACATCTAGTGAGTGTAGCCTATATTCACCTTTGTTTTCATACTTAGGGAAGAAAACAGGGAGGTTAATAGATTGATTGATGTTTGCTTCAGAAGCGATTTTAGGAAGGAAGGACGGGTTGGTCCTGAGGGAGACACGGTCCGGATAATGAACCAAGTAAGGAGGTTTAGCTGATAAAGCTTGAAGTTCAGAAACTCTCTTGGCTGATGTAATGGCAACCAAAAGGCTGTCTTGTAAGACAAGAATTTGAGGTCCACTGTAGCCGCGGGCTCGAAAGGGGGAGCGGTCAAGGCCTGTAGGACCAAAGAAAGGTCCCAAGGAGGAACTGCTTGCTTAATAGGGGGCCTGAGAAGGAAAGTACCTTTAAGAAAAGTTTTGCACAATTTGGCTGACATAAGAGGATTAGACTCTTGACCAATGTGATAGTGAGAAATTGCCAGTTGAACTTTGACTGTGGAACTGCTGGCACCATCATTAAAGAGAGGTTAGAAAATCAAGCACTACGGGAGAGGAACCGTGAAGGGATCTAGGCCTTGCCGCTCCTACAGAGAAAGCGTTTCCATTTGCTTGTAAACCTTTCTAGTGGCTGGTTTATGAGCCGCCACCAAAATAGCCTTTACGGTGAAGAGATACCGGAGTCCTTAGCAAGCGTGGAACGGGAGCAGCCAAGCGGTGGGCTTCAGGGTGTCCAGGTTCGGAGGAGGAATGCAGGATGGATGGGATATCAGATCCGAATAGGATCTAGAATCCAAGGAGGATTCACCGAGTGAGACCTTAGGAAGGGGAACCAGATCTGTCGAGGCCAGAGCGGAGCAATGAGAATCATTCTGCAACGCACCCGAGAGCCTTTCTGAAGAACTTGCAGCATCAGAGGCAAGGGTTGATAGGCATACAGAAGACCGGGTGGCCAAGCATGCACCAGAGCGTCTCTTGGGGTACATCCGGGAGGAGGTATCAGAGCGAAAAAACTGTCGCACTTGGTGTTTGAGGGAGAGGCAAAAAGATCGCATGAAGGGTTCCCCACCGTGCGAATATCGTTCGCTACTTGATAATTGAGAGACCACTCGTAAGGGGTCAGAATGGTGCGACTGAGCTTGTCCGCTAGGATGTTGGACCGACCGGAATGTGCGTTGCTATGAGAAAGCGATTGGTGGAGATTGCCCATTCCCAAACTCTCATGGCCTCTCGACAAAGAGGGTAAGACCTTGTTCCCCCTTGCTTGTTGATGTACCAGACAACAGACATATTGTCCGATTGAATCGCAATTGTTCCCAAGGGAAGAAAGTCCTGAAGTGCTAGCAACGCTAAGAGCACAGCTCTCATCTCTAGAACATTGATATGCAGTAAGGTCTCTGTATCGTTCCACGTGCCTTGGACTGTCCGGCCCAAAGTGCCCCCACCCGGAGGCGTCCGTGGTCACCGTGGCGAGGGGGAGAAGCGCAAAATGGGCGACCCTCGTGGAGATCCGGGGAGTGGAGCCACCACAAGAGGGACCGCTTGCAAGCCTTGCTGATCGCTATGGGATGACACATGGGGAGAGCAAGGTAAGACCACTGTACTAAGAGCGTCCACTGTAGAATGCGCATATTGAGTCTGGCAAGAGGAAGAAGAGCTATCGACGAGGCCATGGACCCTAGAGCCCTCAGGACCAACTCCGCTGGAACAGAACATGAATGGAGAATGGCCCGCACCTGGAGCTGCAGATTCAGAATCCGGTCCGCAGTGAGGAAGGCTCGTAAACTCCTTGTGTCTAGTCTGGCCCCTATGAAATCTAAGAGCTGAGTGGGTGCCAGGTTGGACTTTTTTGTATTTATTGTGATGCCCAGAAATGGAGCAAGATGGAGAAAGGAGTCTGGCCGAGAAGTAGATGCCTTGTTGGGGCGGTGAGCCAGTCGTCCAGGTAGGGAAAGACCTGCACCCCTGAAGCCTCAGGTGGGCCGCTACCACTGCTAGTACTTTGGTAAACACCCTGGGGCTGTGGTGAGACCAAAGGGAAGGACCCGGAACTGGTAGTGACTGGCTCCCAGCCGAGGCGGAGAAACCTCCTGAGCGCCTGTCCATTAGGATGTGGTAGTACGCGTCCTTGAGATCTATCGAGCACATCCAGTGGCATTCTCCCAGAAGGGGGAGAACAGAATGTAGAGAGAGGATTCGGAATCTTTCTATGGGGACTGCGAGATTCAGGAGAGAGAGAGGTCGAGGATTGGTCTTAGTTCCCCGTCTTTTTGGCACTAAAAGAACCTGGAGTAGAACCCTGATCCGATCTGGTCTGGGGAGCGGGCTGGATGGCTCTTTTCTCTAGCAGATGGCCAATTTCTGCTAAAGCGGCCTCCCTTTGACCGGGTGGTACGTCTGGGAGGGACTGCATCTTTGGAAGGTGAAGGAAAGGAATGATATCCCTGGATATGATTTGGAGAACCCAGCGGTCCGATGTTATGGACTCCCATGCCGCTAGGTGCCCGAACGTCCCCGACTGCCTCCAGAGTAGAGCAGTCGGGCAGCCCTCAGGGCTGCTGCAGCCGTTCAGAGAAAGGTTCCCTGGACCCGAAATTTCTGGGAGCCCCTCTGCCTCTAGGGCGTCCTCCCTGTCCTCCTCTGCCACGGAAGGACTGGTTGTCCGGAGCAGGCTGGGACTGCTGCGACTTCGAACCACATCTTCTTCTGACCCTTTTGGTTCCTAGAATAGGGCCTCTGGGGTGCAGAGAAGCGGATTCCGGCAGACAGCGTCTTCCGTCCTTCTCGCTCTGGGTCAACGTCTCAACGGTCTTGCCAAACAGAGCAGAACCATCAAAGGCGTTCGCAAAGCGCCTTGAAGGGCTCAGAAAAATCGCAGTGGCGGAGCCAGGCCTGGCGTCTAGTGACCAGTCCTGTCCCAGCTCTAGCGGCGCCCTCCGTAGCATGGGAGAGTAGCCGCATAGAAGTATTTGTGACTGACCTAAGAGTGGCCATTTTGGTGGAGTGCAGAGCTCTGTCCTCCTCCGAAATGGACTCAGAGGATGCAGCGTACTCCTTAATAAGGTCTCGCTGCATCCGAATAACATGTGCCAAATAGTTCAGCGCCCTTACGAAAAGGTCGCCGAACTGAACATCCGCTTCCCCAAGCGGTCCATCATCGAGACTCCTTGCTCGGTGGGTGGACTGAGGGACTCTCCTGAGCCAGTTCCCTCTTTGTGGCCGCCATCAACATGGCATCTACAGGAGGCCCCTTACTCCAATGGGTCCTGTCAGAAGGCGGGCTAAGGATTTTGTCAGGTCTTTTGGGAATTGGCTCCACGGTGTCCGGTTCCTTCCACGCCCTGGTGGTAATAAGGTCCACCAGGGGTCGGCAGGGGACACCCAAGAGGTAGAGGCCCGTTTGAATGCCTCCAAGAACACGGACTCGTCCGAGGAAGACTTGGGGCAGACCACCCCAATACGGAGCATTTCCATGATGTCTCGAAGGAGACATCCTCGGGGTGACCGTGGGGAGCCTTCCCTTCCTCCAAGTCCGTGTCTTCAGTGAGAGACTCAGGAGTCAATGTGCCTCCTTTTGCACGTATGCTTGCGAGGCCTCCTCTGGGGGCTGTCAGAGGAGTCTCGCAAGCAGCAATTTGCTCCATAGGAGCAACTTGGGCACAAGCGGGCTGTCCCAGGGGCGGATGGTGGAAGCCTGGCCCAGTGCAGAGGCGGGGCGGGCGAAGCAAGTGCCGGGGTCGGAGACCCTCAACAGAGCCCTCTCCACTACATCAAAAGCCGAAGGGAGCCGACCTCGACCAAAGGATCCGACAATCGGCTCCTCGGATCCGAAGAGTGGATCGGAGCGGCGGGCACTCGGATCGAAGGGACAGTGCGCTCCGACACAGCGGCGCCGAAGGAGCACTGATCCCCGGATCCGGCTCGGATCCAGGCTCCGAGATCGGGTCCGGCCTTTTCGAGGCATGGTCGGATCCGAAGTACCCAGTACTATCGGATCCGACCTCCCCCCGGCTCCGAAGCTGCTCGGCTCCAGCTGCTCCGAACCCGGGAAGCGGGTCGGAGAAGGAGCAATAGGCTTGAAAAGGGTGTTGAGCTCCCCGGGAGGCAAACACTCCCATCTGCATCTGGGCCTGGATGAACCTTCGCATCATCCGGTCCAGATCAGCATCGAGCTATGGGTAGATCTCGACGAGGCTACCGAGGTAGGCCTGGAATGCCTCCTCGATAGCCTCGCCGGAGATCGGGTCTCCTCCTCCTCAGGACCCGGTGAGAAGCACACAGGTGACGGGCCGAGAAGGAGGAGACCCAACAAGGAGCCGGGGAGAAGCCCGGCAGGCGGGGCTGAAACAGAGGTCTCGGCCCGCCGCTTGTGGTGCTTCTCCCTCCGGTCCTTCTTAGAAGCATCCCTCTCCTGTCCTGAAGCGGGAGTTTGAGTCCCAGGAGCAGGAGGGTGCTACAGGGGAACAGCTGCAGCCGCGGGTCCCGAAGGAGCGGGGTCGGAGCCGAGTCCGGTAAAGACCCGCCAGGACCAGCTTGGACCTCCGCTCCCTCAGTGCCCTGGGGTTGAACCCTGCACAAATGGAACAGCCAGATGTGAGGTGTTCAACCCCAAGACACTTAACACACCGAGTGTGGCCATCAGCCGGTGAGAGCTTATGGCCACACTCGGAGCATTTAGAAAAAAATGACTTAGGCTGGTCAGCCATAGTCAAAACTACCCAAAAGTTACAGAAGTAACTTAACAAAAAACTAAAACAAGCACACAGGCCTCACACACACTCTACGTACCAGCGAGGGGAGGGAATAAAATATACTACTGTAAATAAATTTAAACTAAAAACAGTCAATACACAAAGGGAACCTACAACTTTCACACAAAAAAGTTTAAAGAAAGCAAAAAATTTCAAATTTTGTACAAGAAAAATACCACTTAGCTGAGAGCTATAGAAACCACATCCAGTTACCAGCGCGGCAAACAAGATCTGAGGTCATGAGGGTAGAGCAGGGCATTATGGGTGAGGGGAGGAGCTGAGAGCTTGGATCCATAGCTGGAAACTATGCCGGTTCGGATCCGATATCGGATCCATAACCCACAGGTTGCAGACAAATGAATATCCTACTTCAGATCAGACTTTTCGCAATTTATTGAGATGCCTAACTTTTGACAAATGCGAAAGGTGTAGTCTCTGGCCATTAGAAGAAGATGCTTGGTAGAAGCTGTGAGGAGCCAGTCGTCCAAATATGGAAACACCTGGAATCCTTGACGTCTCAGGTGAGAAGCTACCACTGCCATGCATTTGGTAAACACCCGGGGGGCAGTGGTGAGACCAAAGGGCAGGGCTCTGAATTGAAAGTGACTGGTTCCCAGCCAGAAGCGGAGGAATCTCCTGGAGCGTCTGTTCATTTTTATATGATAGTACGCATCCTGGAGGTCTATAGAGCACATCCAGTTTTCCTTTCCCAATAGGGGTAGGATGGATTGTAGTGTGACCATCCAAAATCTTGTTTTCTTGACCGACTTGTTCAAGATACTGAGATCCAAAATGGGTCTCCAGTCCCCTGTTTTCTTTGGAACCAAAAGAATTTGGAGTAGATTCGGATCCTTGCTGGTCTGCTGGCACTGGCTGAATGGCTCTTTTTGCAAGCAACTTTGATATTTCCAACGCTGCTTGATCCCTTTGAGCGGGTGGAACATCTGGAAGGGATTTTTTTGATTGATTTGGAATACGAAAGAACAGAATGGAATAGCCTTGAAATGATGGACTGTACCCACTTGTCTTGAGTTAGGGATCGCCAGGCTTCTGGGTACAGTGACAATCTTCCCCGACTGCCTCCGGTGGACAGTCGGGCAACAACTCAGGGATGCTGGAAGGGCTTATCGGAAAAGGTTTCTCGATTGCCCTGGTTCTGCGGACCCCTGCCTCTAGGGCGGCGTCTACCATTATTGTTCCCCTCTGCCTCTGGAGGGAACCGACTCTGTGCGTCAGGCAAAGTCCATTGAGATTGTTTGTGGAACCACATTTTCCCACTTTTCTGGCCTTTGGGGTAAGGCCTAGAAGGAGTAGAAAAACCGACTCCGACGGCAGAAAGAGTTTTGCCATCCGTCTCGCACCTCGTCAAGGTTTCTTTCACTTGAGGACCAAAGAGATGATCCATCAAACGGGGAATTAGTGAAAGACGTTTTAAAGGGGTCCACAAAATTGCATTGCCGCATCCAGGCATGCCGGCGTAAAGCGACACCTGTCCCTGCGGCTCTGCTCGCTCCATCAACCGCATATGAAAGGAGGCGCATGGAGGAGTTAGCTATAGAGTTTAGGGTAGCCAGCTGAGCGTTCTTCTTGTCCTGAAAACCCGCAGCTGTAGGGTCCTTCAACATCTCACTCGCTTCCTTGATCAAGTCTCTTTGAAGACGAGTGAAATGGCATAGGTAGTTCAGCAAACGCATAGCAAAGGTCGCTGACGAAAACATCCGCTTCCCGTACCTGTCCATAGACCTAGATTCCTTGTTAGGAGGATGGACAGGCACCGAAGGATCAGCTAGTTCCTTCTTAGTGGCAGCAGCTACCACCATAGCATCCACAGTAACTCCCTTGGTCAGAAATTGCTTATCTGCTGGTGCTGTGATAAACTTTGAAGGTCTCCTGGGGTGGGGTCCACTGAGTCAGGAGCCGTCCAAGCCTTTTTTGCTACCACCTGCATGAGGGGGTCAAGGGGACACCCAGGAGGTGGAAGGCGAGAGCCAACGCCTCAAGGAACACAGATTCATCCTCCGAAGGGTTAAGGGCTGGCCAATTTCCCTCTGTTTCAGGATCTCTAGAATGTCTGCAAAGGAGACATCTTCAGAAGGGGAACGGGGGGAACCCTCGGAATCCTCTAAATCTGTGTCAGAGGTGACAGACTCAGGTGAGTCTATGTGCTTCCTCTTACACTTTCTCTTCCTAGGGGCTCCCTGCCAATTCAGGAGAGGCCTCGGAAGAGGATGAGATCCCACAGGGGATTCTTGAGGAGCTGGCTCTCTGCGGTCTGGGATGAGGGAGTGAGTAGACATAACCTGAGGCACCGAAGAGGGAGGGGCGGATGGAGCCGACTGTGGAGTTGAACCAGGTTCCAACACACTCCGCATGACCTCGAACGCACCCCTGTCAGGCAGTGCCAGAGGTCCCCGCTCCGAAAAGCTGAGAACCCCCCTCGGCACCGACAGTGATGGCTCCGAGGCCGATGGAGCCGAACTCACCAGCGCTGAAGCACCGAGAGGGAGAGGGGGTCGGACAAGGGTCCGATGCCACTCACCCCCTCGGAGCTGACGAGGGAAGTCCGGCGCCGAGATTCTTCCAAGGAAGAAATCGGAGCCGATGACGGAACCAAAGACAATTGTATCGGTTCCGACGCTACCACAGTCTCGGTTCCGAAACGCCCCGGCTCCGAGCTCAAAGGAGTCGGAGGAGGAACATTTTGAGGGATAGGGTCAAGCATCGACTGATGAGTCGGGCTCTGAAGCATTTGGGCCAGTGCCTCGGACTTAAGAAGTCGACTCACTACCCTCTGAAGGTCATGATCCGAAAGCCTCGATGATCTAGAGGAGTGAGATCTATGGCTCCATTCAGACAGCAAGGGAGACGCTGGAGCCGAATGAACGGAGCCAAGGGACGGTGACCTAGACCTCTTTCTAGATGTCGGTTCCGATGGTCTGATCGGAGCCGACCCAGGAATTTCCAATGCCTCGGCTCCAGCCGGAGCCGAGGGAACCACAGAAGCTGCAGTCCGAGACTCATCAGCTCCAGCCGGAGCCGATGTAGCAGTAGGTTTGAGCCTTAGGCCTCGACTCAGAAGCTGGAGTCGAGGACCTAGAAGCCTTAGAGGGTTTGCCCGAAGTAGCAGTAGGGGAACCCTCAGGCTTAAGCAAACCTCTTAAAATAAGTTTGTTTTTTCTTTCCTGCAGGACTCTAGGGCTGAAGCCATGGCATACAGCACAAGAGTCCTGCAGGTGTAAAGGTCCCAGGCAGTATACACAAGAAGTGTGACCGTCTGTCAGAGACATTTTCTGACAGCATGAGTCACACTTCTTGAAGCCTGAGACCTTTGACTCCTTAGACATTTTCAAGGAAAGTGTAACCACACACACACACAAACACACCGATTACACTGTCCACAAAGTTAACTAAAAAAAAGATTAGTTCTTTTTCAGATCCCTAAAAAAAAACACATACACTCCACTAAGGGGATGGAAGGGCCCGAAGGCCTGAGGGAAGAACTAATAAGTTCTTGTGGATAAAAGGGAGGAAAGGGTCAAAATCCACTAAGTTAAGGGAATTAACTATAAAAAACTAAATTAAGGGGGTTTAATTTAACTATAGATTAATCTATAATAACTGACCTGAAGCCGGTAGAAACCATACACCTTGATCGCTGTAGCGGCAAACGAGATCTGAGGTAATACCGCCTAGCATTGTGGGATATAAGGGGAGCCTCGAGCCGGTGGAACCAACTCTCGAGCTTTTAGAGTGGCCGAGTCGGAGCCGAGGTCGGCTCCGAACCCATCCAGCAAGAATGAAGGCGAGATGGACAACTTAACATCAGCACTTAAAGTTTCTTGTAATAAGTATGTCATTACAAAATGTAATTCTGCCAAACTGCTGTTATCACAAAAAGTGTTTCAAATGTGTTAAGAATTATTTTACAACTAACAGAAGTTAGAGCACTTCCAGTACACAAAATAAAAACACCAAAGCAACCATTCTGCCAAATCAGTGTTAAAAATTAGCTTCACACACTTTAACTGCATTAAACTTTGAAAAAATAATATTTAATATCAGCTTAAACTATATTTTTTGTGAGAGAGATTAACATCTTCACAGTACATTCAAATAATTTCATGCACCGAAAAAATGCATTCTGAATTGTAGTCATACTAGTTGAACTAGGCATAAATCTCTACACAACTCTCTGGATTGTCAGCTGGCTCACAGATAGGACCCAAGAAGTTGGGATTGGTGAGACCACCTTCATTAAGAAGTGGGTTAACAGTGGAGCACCACAGGACTCCATGCTGAGCCCATTCTTGTTTGGGAATCTACTTCTTAGAGTTCAATGCTAATATCAAAGGCCTTTGGCTCACTAAGTTTGCAGATGACTGCAGACTTAGCCAGCATAAATCTGCCCCCCCCCCCCACACCAATATCCTGCAAGATGGTCTAACATAGGTAAATGACTGGTGCCAAAGCCACAGATTAAAACTCTTTGCAAAGAAGTGCATTATATTGCCTTTTGGGAAAATGTCCACCCAGGCAAATAACTCCACTGATAAGACACTGCTAAGAGCTGACATGGTAGTTAGAGATCTAGGAACATATGTAGAAAGCTACCTGGTCTTTGACCAACACACAGCCAAGGTAGTAAGAAAATCATTTTATGTCACCCACCTTATAAGTAAGAGTATAGCATCCAGGTCCAAGGAAGTTTATAGCACCACTCTACTCATCCCTTATCAGAACCATCATTAAGTACAATGCTCCCTTTGGCATGTACCTGACTAGGCATATACAACAGGTGAAACACCCATAGAGGTTTCATGCTAAGACCATCCAAAGAATTAATACACTGTCCTACACAGATTGTCTTAGAGCCATATCACTATATTCTGTCTCTTACAGTTTTTTTTAGATGTGATCTGTGCTTGGTATATAAAGTACCACTAAAGGCAGCCCTGACAGAGCTTTTGCACATCCACAAAACAAGCAACACCATAAACACTAGCTCCAAGGATCTGAACTTTGCTTGCAACATAAATAGAACATGCTGGTGAGACAGATATGTGGCTCAAAGAATTCCTGCGCTCTAAAATAAGCTCCACATCCATGTGATGCAAAGTCCATCTCTAACCCTATTCAAAATGCAACACTGACCACTGGATGGGAAATTGCAAGTTATCCCTGGGCTGTACCCATATCCGCACCCATATCTGTTACATACAGAAGCCAACAGGAAACATTCCCTAACATTGGATGGATGATCATAAATTTATTCACAAGCTGTTCCCCAATCAAGGATGACAGTATACATTACCTAACTAACATACTCCTCCTAACAGACCCCCCCCCCCAATTAAGATGGACATGCTACAAGGGAACATAATTGGGTTGGGTTGCTTGGCTATGCTAATAATAATGTTGAAAAAAATCCAAGTTTTGCAATACTGTCCTATCAAAAGATGGCAATATACTATGGTAACCAAGGTAAACTCAAGCCTATAAGTGTAACAGCAGAAATGCACACTGCACTTCTAGGGAAATACTGAAAGTTTCCTCAGAAACAGTTCAAACAAGCATTTGTCAAAGACAGAAGCAAAATAAACACTGCAAAAGCAGAAATCCCCACAGGAATTACTGTAAACATTGACCGAAATAAAATATTAAAATAAATATATTTAAATAAACAAAAATAGAGAATAATGCACAGAATAATAAAATAAGGGCTTTTTAGGGATTGATCTGTCATGGACCACTAGAATCACTTATGATGGGAAGGTATTATTAATGCATTTCTATCAGTCTGGCAGACTGCCTTTTTTCTATTAGTGACTGCTGAATTACCCAAAGAATCTGTAGTTTTTCTTTTAACAATTCTTCATATTTTGCTGGTAAATAATGTCTCTTCACATATCTGCAATGTGCAGTTTATTGATCTGGTCTGCATAGCACTTTAAAATCATACTTCTGCAGACCAAGTAATGTGCTATGCAATCTTAGACACATCTTGTACATAGGCACTCTGAATACGGTTTGCAAGGAAATATCTTCTGTGCATATGTAAATGCTCTTGGACCATGTGGTCATTCTGTCTATGCCATACTGAGTAGCATATTCTTACAAAACAATTAGCTTATTCTCTCCACACTTAATGTTGAAACACTGACTACATTTTATGCATTTTTAAACTCCTGTTTTGCTCATACCTGCATTGCAGGTTACATATTACACTATCAAAATGTTAGGTACAGATGTAGCAAGATAATACAGCATTCTCAGAAACCCCTATAATACCTGTGTCTCTTCCAAAACTGGAATTTGTACAATGGTTTGAATTTTTTTGGATCTCATTTAGAGCTTCTAATGCTAGATTATGACAAATGTATTTCAGAGTTATCACTCCAGGTTTACATTTATTCATACTTAACTTGAAATTATATTGCCTTAATCTTTTCAGAACCTGTATTAATCATTTTCCATGCTCCTCTAACATCTGGTCCCATAATTTATATATCTATTATGTTTATAGCCGTCTGCATGCCTCCAATTACTTGGATACCCGCTCTTTGGAATATCCCTGGTGCTGACGAAAAACAAAAATAAAGTAAGGAATATGTATTGTCATGATACATTTGATGTCACAGTTTGGACGCCGATTCATCTGAGGTTACTTGCCAGAAATAAGTGTTTGAATACAACACTGACGAACTTAGCAACCAACATTCTATAGGTTATGTCCACAAGTGTAAACAGTGGATAACACTCTTTGTTAATCATGCTATTTAGCTCTTTTGAATTAGTACAACAATGACTGTTATGCTTCTTCATAGCAGTAACAGAAAATTCTTGACTACATTCACTGAATTTACTTCTTTATGATCTCACATTTGTCTCTAATAACAGTAAGTTTCTTTAAGAATGTTGTGTAGCATTCCCTTCAGTTTAATTTTAGCTTTACGTCTGATGCCATATTTACTTTTATGGGTGAATAAGTCTTGGAACAACATTTTATTTATTTTATTTTTCAATTCATTATTTTTTTGGGCATTTTATAAATATTCTTAAAACTTATACCTTTAAATAAATTAGCATAAGCATACATGATGTCATTGCAATGGCTTTGCAAAGTACCTGAGCTGAGCTAAGTCTGTGATTCTTTAGTTGATTTTCAGCACATGCAGTCTTTGCTTCTGCAGTATGACCTCATTACCATTCCTGTATTTTCACTACCACATTATATAAAATGTTATAATAATTAAAGCAAACACAGCTATTTGAAAGAAAAATAAGTCTGAATGATTCATTTTTTTTACTGATATGACATTTTCTTACCTACTAGTTACACCTAGTGGCCAGCATGTTAACAATGAAAACAAAGCTCTTTATAGTTCAAGTTTTAAAGTCTCTTTTAATATTGCACTGCACTCCATCTTGGATTAGTTTAAATTCCAGTTTGTCCAATTAATATAATGATTCCTTTCAAACAGTCACATCTGCACTTTGGTCTCAGAGCTTCAGATATATCAGAGGGATTTTTCAGGTTTTACTGCAATTCAACAATGGTCACTTTTTTCATTGAAATTAGAAGTTCAACCGTTCCAGTCCAAAACCAGGGAACAACATACCAACATGAAATGTCAAGACTTGGAGGATGTTCTCTCAAAGAGAAAGATGGAATGGGAGGCCATGCACACTCAGACAGATCCTCAGCTCAATTAACTCTAAGGAACCTGAACAGATGTATTCATTTAAGGTTATTCATCTGAGGTAAGACACAAAAAGTCCTTAATATAAAAGGTTATCATCTATGGCTCTGAAAAGCCCCATATCATATATATATATATATATATATATATATATATATATATATATATATACCCAGCACAAACGTTTTATTCTTCAACCAGGCAGCTATTTCAAATTGTGACATCCCTACTCTGGGCCAGTAGTAAAGGAGCCCCGAATCCTCACCACAGACACTGAAGAAGGAAATTCCCTTGGAATAAAAATGGATACATCCAGTATTTCCATATTCAGCTCTCTGCATCAAGCACAATTTCCCTTAAGAGTATACAGGGAACACACTCACTCTGAGGGCTGGTTTGTCTCTCTCTCTCCAGATCCCCAATAAGACTCCCCACTGGCACAGCTATAGGGTTGGGTCCTCAGCGAAGTGTCAAAGCCAAGTTCTCCAGCACCCCCCTCTGTGAAACCAGTGCTTTATGTCCTTTCTCTGAAAAGTTGACACACATACTCTGAGATTTGATTGTCACACACTTACACACACACACTTGGGAAAGTTTGGCACTGATTTACTAGCCATGCCCCCTTCTGCCCAGACTATACAGTAATTACACTGCCACCAAACACTCCAAAGCCAGCTACTCTAACGGTCTTGCAAGGGTATCCAATTATACTGAGTGAAATTAATATAAATACAAATAGCAATGTTGACTACACAGCAAGGCTTTCAGGAGGGGTGGAAGTGTCACTGAATAAATACAAGTACTCTCAAAAGTTAAAATATTCTCTAAAGGACCAGCCGCAATAAAACGTTTAAATATATTTAATAATAAGTAATAAAAGAACATGAAAATTTGGAATATCTATTAACAATAAACACCAGAGGTTCAATAACAGGAAATATTAAAAATAACACAGATGAATAGAATCACACAGGTACAGAAAAACAGTACTAACTAAACTCACTATATTTCCTGACTGATATAAAGAATTACTATTTCCTGGTCACTTACTAGAGCAAGGCAAGATGAAGTAGCTGAGGTTACCACAAAACAGATGGCTTTGATACTTATACTTCAGCCTTATTTAGTATTAAAACATTATTTTAGTGATGGATTACAGAATGACACTACATACATCTGGTCATCTGACTTCTGGTTCCCAAGCAACCCCCCACTGCTAGACATTTCCATGATTTAGCACATACATGTCAATAATACGCACACATAGAGCTTACGAAGATCTGACACAGCTTCTGGAAGTCATAAAACTATTTCAAACTTCTACTCATCTGGAGTAGCAATTAGTTCATTACTAAAGACAGTACGGAAGGCTTCCTAGTTCTCATTTTTCCAGACATTGCATTTCTGGCTGCAGTCAGAACTGTAAGATACAATCTTTATGGCTAAATTAAGTAATTTAATTTCTATTATTTTCCAAAAGGCACGTAGCTTGAGATTAATCTCTTCTCTTCTAGTATCCTCTGTTACAATATGTATATTTCAATAGTTACAATAATACATGTACATTTATTCCTCTGTCCAGCAGGACACACTGTTGATACATTTTTAACAAGCAACTTTACAGATACATTTTCAATGTAAGCATCTGTACAAATCAGTTTGATATTCAAATAACATAGATATTCTTTACTAAATTCCATCTCAGCTGAGCTGGCATTGAACACCTGCACTGCCCTACTTCTCCAGGCATAGCTGGCAATACCTCATATCATTACACAAATCATCAGGCAGCCTCGGGTAAGCTACTTCAAAGGACCAGCTAGCTGACCCTTGCCCTACAACCCACTTCTCACTGTTGGATGAATGGATGGGCCAACAGAGCTTCCTGTGCAGGAACAAATAAACAATAGAACTCCTCCTTATCTGAGAGATATATGGCTCCCACCCCTGTGGAACAGATTAACTGACTGGTTACAGGAATGAACATATCAAATAGAGAACATCCAAGGTGGAAAGGTGAGAAAAATAATGATGTTCAAATATGAAGAATAACACTTATGCATCCATAATCAATCACTTTGTTTAAAAACAGATTATAATGTAACATTTTGTGCTTCTAATTAACTTTCAGTTGATTATCCATAGAGTCATACCTCTTAGCACACGAAATCTGGAGAAAACCTAAAATAATGGGTGGACAAATGCCCAAAAACAGGGAGAAATTTTAAATATTGCTTATACAACTTTAGAATGCTGCCAGAATAAAAGGATTTCTGTTACCATGCACTTTGTGAAGGATATGAAGTCTGAATCTCAAATGCCTATCATTTACTGAATTCAGTCCTCACTGATTTGACAGGAAACTACAGATTTTATGAGGAAAAGACCAAAAAACATGTGGCAAAAATTTGGAAATTCTGTTAAAATCCAGACAGTTGAGATGTATGCTTAGAGTTAGTATGTCTGCATTAACAGCTTATGCTCAGTAAGGCAATAGTTTTTGAGTATAATCAATGGCAGTATAACTGATCACCAAAATAGGAATGATTTAGTTTTGACTAAACAGGACCCAGTACATCATTAGGATGAAATGAGTTATAAAAGCATTAACAGAAATACACATTTTGAAAATTGAAACACACATGCAATTAATAAAACAGACTATTAAAATATACAATTTAAAAGAGAACTAAACACTTGGCTACATTTGTTATTTTGACAGTTTACATATCTTGATACTGTCTTGTATAATTTAAGCAAATTATAGACAATGTGTACTCTAAACTGAAAGATGGATTATCCACATATTATTTTATGCACCAAGAATACATCAGAATCAGTCCCACTGTTGCATGTTATATTCTAATTTTTTACAACTCCAAATGGCATGGAAACTGCCATATTGATGTATTGTTGTTCACTCTGTTTGTTCCCCTCTTTTTAATCTAGCTTGGGTCCCAAAAATACATTCCAGCCTAAGCAACATAAAGTAACTTTTTTCTCTGCTTAATATGCTATAACTGGGAAGACTGTGGCTTTTTAGTTTGTCTCTGAATGCAGAGTCTATGCACTCTTAGCGGAATTATTCTGCTCTGTCTTTAGATTAGGTATGTCAAAGCCTTATATGGTGCACTTACAGGTTATTCAATAAAAAAAGTATGATTTTTGTAGTGTTCAGAGCTTTAGTCCTTAAAATAATACTTGGCCCTCCACTTATAATTTTGTTAGGAGTGAAAAGTGTCCGCTGTGCTCATTAATCTGATGTCACTTCAAAGAGCTATTAAGGCAAATAATAGCAGTCTGTAGTTAATTTTTGTATCCTTTGAGTAAATTAACTGGTCCTAAACACTCAGCCATTTTCATTTTCAATCTGTGCCAAATGGCAGCATCAAACATACAATGGTATATACGTGAAAAAGGACTAATGACATAAATACCCAGTAGTGAACTAGATGAAGACAGCATCATCATCATATCTCAGCATTTCATTTATCATAAATAAGTATAAACTGCCTAATAAATGTGAATAAAAAAAGACATCCCATAAAAAACAGCAAAAAGAATGCAATCATGATGATGATTATAATAATTCATATATGACCTAATAAAACAAAAATTACCACTTACTTTCTGATACCGTACCGGATTTTGTTACTACATAGACAAAAATATTACACTGGCAAAAATAAATTAAAGCAATTTTAACAGTATTTACCAGCCTGTTTCTGTAATCCTGCAACACAACTCATCCATTTTAATCACATGAAGATTTCTCCAGTGATTAACTCTTTGGAAAAATTTTTTTCATTTTAGTCGTTTAAAAGATTTTAATAACTGCAGCAAAACACAGCATTAGGCTCTACAAATGTGGCTAGTGACCAGCTCTGAAAGCTAAAAAATCTTCTTTGCAGTCTTTGTCATGTAGGCTCATTCAATTTTCTTTATGAAGCAATTTAAGATTTAAATAAAAAATAGTCGGGGCATACATTGCTACTTGTCTGCCAGTAACAGGCAATGAAAGAAAATGAAAAATATCGAAGGGCTCTGATGAGCTAAATACCACATAGGTATTTCTTCAGGGAGAGGAAAAGAAAAAAATAAACATTTGAGAAAGAAGGCACAAATGAAACAAAACCTCACTTAGATTCATAAATGGCCATTGTCCTTGCCAGGAAGTCAAAGTAGGTAGCACAGAGGATTAAAGCTCTGACATACAGATGAGCTGACTCCTATATACAAGGATATAGGGTTTAATTCCTTCCACTGCAATTTAAATAATTTGCCCAGAATTGTACATAATTAAACAGACAATTCTCCCATGTTAACCCTGAAAAAGGATACTTTGAACAATGGCCTTATCTGGTTACTAAATATACAAAAACAACCAAAAAAAATCCAGTCTGATAACCACTTATGTTAGCTGTTTCAACAAGTCTTGGGTTGTTTAGTCAGGTACTCTGAGAAGGTAGTCTTTCTAGAGTACTTCAGCTAAGTATCATTTGCAATACAAGACACAATCTGTGGCAGTACTGTGGAATTAGCCAGTCTATGAGGTATACCAGTTATGTGGTCCTCTTCCAGATAGCACCTTAATAAAGAACTGATGACATCATTTTGTTTTACATTTACAAGATAGTTTGGCTCGTAGCAATTTCCCCCTTATCTCATCCAAGATCAAAGTGATTTGATTTCATTTATTTTTATGTATGTATGTTATTGAAAAAGAGAAATGCATTGAAATTGTAGAAGACAGACATTGGTTTGGAATACTACTGGTATAGCATATGATGTGGGCCCTTTTGAAAAACATTTATTTTCTTTTTTCAGGAACTGAATCCATATAGAATCTTTGACCGGGTTACCTTTGACTAAGTAACAGCTATAGTGCAGAACTATATGGTGGTACTTGTATTAACTTTCATCTCCTCTGCTTCTAGATCTCAGACTTGCTTCTTCTATCATATCATTTTAAGTTTCTCAGATATATTTTTTTGTCTTTATGGTTCTTCCCTATAAGCTCTTATTTGCCTATTTTTTATGTGAAATTTTTTTTTGTGTGAAAGGTAAAAGCTGAAACATTTGTGAGATATTTCTTATTCATTTCTACATTTGACTAGGTAGGTACACTGGTCCAAGAATCATTACAGGCATGACCTGGGCCAAGACGGCACAACTACATTATTAAGAACCAAAAAAGAGAGATAACGGTAAAAATTACTCAAATACACAAAAAAACATCCAGAGACACTGGTGGCTTGGTACACTAAGTTTTAATTAAAAATAACTCTCTGACACTTCCAAAATTTAAGGTCTTTCATCTCTAATTTAAGGACTTTATCAGAGCATTAACTATTCCAACAAATTTTATTACTGAATTTAAAAACATTCTATGATTGCATGACCCATAAGAGTCAATAATATCAAGTAAAATCAAATCATATTAAGGGAGTAACTACAAAGTCACTGCAAAAGTTTTCAGTATGAATAAATAAATTCAGTACATGTAAAATACACTAAATTCATAATTAAAGTCAGACTAAGATTATATGAATGTAGTTTTAAAATACAAAAAATTGTTGGACGGTGCAGTGATGCAGCGGTACTATTGTTGCCTCACAGCAAGAGGTTCTCTAGTTCGATTCTTGACTGGAGTGCCTTCTGTGTAGAGTCTGAATGTCCTCCCTGCATTCATGTGGGTTTTCTCTGGATACTCCGGTTTCCTCCCACATTACAAACACATGGTCTAGAGCATTTTTCCCCAGGCCTCCGCTGAAAAGTGGCTTCATTCCAAGTTGGACTTCCCCAGTAAACAAATGTTAAATAAAATATATAAATAAATAAATAATAGAAACTATGTCATTCAGTCCTGGAAACCTTTAAGTGTTTAAGAAAATTTGTCACCGCAATTCCCTTTCCACTAAATATTCAGTCCAAAGTTCTCACCCAGAATTTTTTCTACCCTATTTACCAAAAAACAAAAATATGTGTGAGGAAAATCTTAATGCATACTTATATAAAGCATTCATATTTTTACATTTCCACATCATAATGTACATCAAAGGTAATGTGTAACCCTGTATGTGAAGTTAAAATGATTGGATGAATGCTTCTCCGGGTCTACCTGAAAATATCGAAACACCGCATCACGAAGGTGAAATCACTGAGACGACATCTTCGAAACTTGAAATCATTGAACAACCAGATCATAACAAACACTGGGAAAAGAACCACTCAACCACCATGGTAAACACTGCCCTTTCCCCACAGTAGTGCGATTTTAGAGTTGGTATATTTAGTTAGGGAGGTGAAGCCCCCCACTTTTGAGGGTTTTACTTGCTTTGTTGTTTGTTTTTTTTTTTACCTGGTGGCACAGTGGTTCTTTTCCTGGGGATGGCTTTTGGAGTTCCAGGTGTTCGATGTTTTAAACTTTTGAAGATGTTGTCTCGATGATTTTGTCTTTGATGATGTGGTGTTTGATATTTTGAAGTAGACATGTTTCTCCATATGCAGTTAAAGTACACACCCACTGTATATAAAACAAAGATGTAGTAATATGTTATGTACATAATATTCTGTATGTTGGAGATTTTCTCCCTGGGCCTCCACTGAACTCGGGTTCTTTTGACCCAGACAGACTTTCCCAGTAAGCAAATGTCAAATAAATCAACATCCCGCCCCCACCCCCTGCACAAAAGACCACAGTGAAGAACTTCGCAAAAGCCAACTTCACACTTCTTAAGACTGAAATGGTATCCTTCAAGGCCCCTGGGCTAGTGGAAACCACAACCCACACTGCTGAATCCTTCGCAAATGCCTTCTACGGGCACCTTCAAGAATGCATGGATCATGCAATCCCAAATAAAACCAAGACCCATTCCCCCAAAGGCAGGCGCCCAGTCTGGTGGACCCCAGCCATAAACAAACTGTACAATAGGAGGAGGAAGCTACTACATGACAGAGTAAAATCCCTAAAAGGGAAGGCATCTCTGATCAGTACTAGCAAAAAACTACGATCACTCAGAAATCATCCAAGGACAACTTTGAGAGAAAAATCGCAAAAGACACAAAAGACAAAAACAAGGCTTTCTTTAGCTATGTTAGAAACCTGGGTGGAAACTCCCAGATATGTTCAGAGTTAGTCCAAAATGATACAAAATACACTGAACCCACTGACATTGCCAATATTCTGGCAGACAGGTTCAGTGCAAATTTCTCCTCCCCCTCCCCCTCAAAAGGAGAAATAACTATCCCAGCAGAGTGTAGCCTCCCTAATATCTCAGATGCCCAGGTGAGAGCCGCCCTCTCTAAAGCTAAAAACACAGCATCAATGGGACCGGACGGTGTCCCGGGCTGTGTGCTACATGAACTCCAAGAGGAACTAAACCCACACATAAGGCTGCTGTTTAATCTTAGCCTTACTACAGGATACGTACCCAAAGAGTGGCGTATGGCGACAGTGGTACCACTTCACAAAGGCGGTGCTTCTACAGACCCTGGAAATTACCGCCCCATAAGCTTGACGAGCCTGGTCTGCAAAGCTATGGAGAGGATCATTATGGAACTCATAAACAAAGACATTGGGGACCTACAGACATTGGATCCTACCCAATTTGGCTTTGTCAAAGGCAGATCCTGCCTTTTGAACTTGATCGACTTTTTTGAAACAGTCACTAAGGCCATTGATGAGGGTAAGGCAGTTCACACAGCCTACCTTGACCTTGCAAAAGCCTTTGACACAATACCCCACTCGGGCATCATAGACAAACTCACCAGCTTAAATGTAAACCCATATGTCACAAGATGGGTTGCAAACTGGCTCAAGGACAGAAACCACAGGGTCAGAGTTGCTGGAGCTATGTCAGACTCTAAGCCAGTCACAAGCGGTGTCCCACAGGGCTCAGTCCTGGGACCCCTCTTGTTCGGCATTTATTTTTCCGAGGTACAGGCAAACATAGGAGGATTGTGGCTGACAAAGTTCGCAGATGACTGCAAACTGGGCGCCATAATTGATACTCCAGCGGACACAAACATCCTTCAGAGAGGCCTCATAGAAATGGATAATTGGTGCCAGAGCCATGGCCTTAAGCTGAATGCCAAAAAATGTATAGTCATACCCTTTGGGAAAAACAAGGTACCCACAAATTACCACATAGGTGGTAATCCATTAAGTACGGAAGAGGTAATCAGTGACCTTGGGACCCAGGTTGACAATAACCTCTCATTTGACACTCACATTGCCAAAGTGGTTAGGATGACCTTCTATATTGCCCACCTTATCATGAAGGGTTTCACATCTAGATCAAGAGAGGTCATTGTGCCCCTGTACTCTTCTCTTATCAGGCCAATGATTGAGTACAATGCCCCATTTGGGATGTATCTTACCCGTCACCTGCAGCAGTTGGAAAGACCCCAAAAGTTCCTCACCAAGAGGATAAAGGGTCTTAAACATATGTCATATGCTGCCCGACTGAAAAACTCCAGCTCTATTCAGTCGCATACCGCCTACTCAGAGGTGATCTGTGCCTGACGTACAAGGCCATGTCCAATCCGAATTAATGGACATGCTCCACCTCAGTAAATCCAAATCCACCAGAGCCACGAGAGCAAGAGACTTAAACCTCAACACAGAAATAAATAGGACGTGCTGGAGGGACAGATTCATAACCCAGAGGCTCCCTACACTCTGGAACAGAATCCCAATCCATGTTAGGCAGAGCCCCTCACTGACTCTATTCAAGAGAAATCTTGACGAGTGGATGGCAGATCATAGGTTTACCCCGGGGGTCATCTCTGTGTCACTACTAGACAGAGGCACAGTAAACTAAACCCTAAAAGGGCGTAGTATTCTCATCCTAAGGGGTGGTGAAAGCCACACACACTCTGGCTAGGCTTATAAATGCCCTAGGGCAGATAGCCTAGTACGAACCCATGAACCTATGAACCTATGAAACATGTTCATAAATATGTTCCTTCATCTTTCTCTCTAATTTACCAGGGTAGAATGATGAGCATTGCTGACATCTGGCTTTAGAAACAACACCCCTAGAATTACAATTAAAATGACCCCTTACTTCTACCCTTCACTGCTGTATACTAACATGATCCCTTGCTAAAATGCAGCTACACCAAGAGCAGTTTCCATGTGTAAATGTAACCTTTTTAAGTAGAAATGTAACCAGATAGAACTTCATTAACCTATTCCAAAAAGTCCTTAAAACATTTACCTCCTTTGTATGCAACACAAGGCTTTACTGGCACTTTTTCATACAAATCATTATTTAGAAAAAGGAGACCCTGATTCTTCAAGAATATTTTTAAGAGAGAGACAATCAAGATTGCATTTCATAACCAAAGCTTCTTCAAAATTATTACTATTCGTTAGCTGTTTATTACTAACTTAATTTGTGTGTAATAAGGGTACAAACATCCATGCATTTCTTTCATCACTACTTTAATTTATAAGGGGACTCACAAAACTAGGAAGGTAACCCATACTAATAAACATCTTAAACAGTTTAGCACATTCCAACAAAAAAGTCTCCCATTCAGAAACCATCCTGGCCATTCTAACAAATTGGCCATTAAGAATGGCTCTCTTATGATACTTGGGGTGATGGGTAGTACAATGGAGGAAGAAGCAAGAGTAAGTCACTTTCCAAAATATATTGGACACCAGCATCTGGTTACCAACATCATTGCTAATTATCACATCTAAATAGTTGAGCCCTTATCCACCTTAAATAGTAAAATTTCAAAAATGTCACAGTACAATTAATATATTCAAAAAATTCATCAATGTTGGATGGTAAATCATGCCAGATAATAAATATATCATCCAAAAACCTAGTATAAAACAACCATGAAGTAGAAAAAGACTATTAAATGCATATTTTGTCTCCCACTGTACTACTATGATAACTTTGGTAAATAAGGGCGTACAAATAGCGCCCATTGCCACCCCCATCTTTTGAACAAAAAAGATTCACAAAATATATAAAATTATTACTCAGTAATATATCCATTAAATGGACCATAGCATTTGTCTTCCTATCAGAACTACCCATATCATCACAAAGAAATTCCTGAAACCAATCCAAACCCATCCTATGTGGTATAACAGTATGTATATTTTTAACATCAACAGTACAGGAGGTTGGCATAATAGATAAGGTGTTTACCTTACAGACAGAATGTACAAGGTTTGATTCTCACATGGGGTAGTAAGCTAGGCTTGAAATGGCCCACAAGGGCAGTTAGGCTAGTACCAACCTACGAAGCTGCTAAACAAAGTATCACAGTAGACCACATCCCCACACTTACTCAAAAGATCTTATGATTCTTTGCACAAATTAGTTCTTTAATCCCATCCTTTAATTTAAAATCCTAGTATTTAGCAACTGGATATGTTTGAGCATGTGCAGCATCAACAACAGGATGCAATGGTGGATTGAATAAATCCTTATGGATAGGCTATTGACCTGGAGGTCATTTCAAGCCTAGCCACTTCATCATAGTGTACTACCATAGACACAATAGTCAAGACCCTGGACTGTATTTAGTAATGACTGCCCATGTCTAGGATGGCTGTGAGCTTTATCCCTGATAAGAATTTACTGTGCCCCATCCACTCATCCAGGTTCCTTTTGAACAGTCTCAAAGAGATGCTATGCTTCACATGAATTGGCAGCCTACTCCAAAGATGCAGCACTTGTTGGGAGACAGGTCTGCCCCTCCAGCATGTCCTATTAAAGTCACAGGCCATATTTAGGTCCATGGCACAGGTAGCTCTAGTCCCATTTGATTTACAGATGTGCAGCAAATTTATTAGGTTTGGTCAGAGGCTGCTCTGTAAGCCAGGCATAAGTCTCCCCTAAGTCTATATGATACTGAGTATAGGACAGGGACTTTAGTCGGTCTGTATAAGGCATGTGCTGAAGTCTCTTGATCTTCTTAGTCAGAACCCTCTGCAGTTTCAACAGTTTCTGCGGGTACTTTGTATGGAACATGCCGAAAGGGGCATTATACTGAATTATGGGCCTAAATAGTGACAGATATAGAGAGGTTATAATATCCTTTGCTCTAGAGGCAATGCTTTTGCTAATCAGGTGTGCTACACAGAAAGCCCTCCTTACTACAGTAGACACATGGTGGTCACAATTAAGGTCACAGTCTACTTGTGATCCCAGATCTCTTACCACTTCATAGGTACACAGTATTGTTGTTAATCTGATATTGTAAAGGGACATTGATTTTACCCGAAGGGAATGATGAAGCATTTCTTTGTATTCAGTTTGAGACCATGACTAAGACACTTGTCTGCTTAAGACCCTCCTGAAGTATACTGACATAATTTGGGGGTTCAATAATTGCACGCAGTTTGCAGTCGTCTGCAAACCTGGTCAGCCACAGCCCCTTAGTTTTGGCTTGAACTTCTGAGAAGCATATATCAAGCAGTAGGGGGCCCAGCACTGACCCTTGTGGCACCCTGTTGATGACAGGTTTGCTGGTTGATGTGGAATCACCCACTTTGATAGTATGACCAGTATGTGAGCCAGCTGGCAAACCATCTTACAACAAAGGGGTTTACATTTAGTTTAAGCTTATTGGTAATGCCCAAGTGTGGGAGTGTGTCAAATGCATTTGCCAAGTTGAGGTATGCTGTGTGCGCAGATTTGCCCTCGTCACATTTTTGAAGATATCCTCCAGGTTTAATAGGTAGGATTAGCCCTTGATGAAGCTGAATTGGGTCAGATCCAGGGTTTGGAGGTCATCTATATCTTTATTTAAGAGGTCCATGATGATACTTTCCATGGCTTTACAGATGAGGCTGGTCAGACTTATGGGTCTATAATTCCCTGGGTCTGTTGCTAAGCCATCTTTGTGGAAAGGAATAATTGTTGCTCTTCTCAGTTCTGCAGGAACAAAGCCAGTGGTTAGGCTGTGATTTAATAGGGTACTTAATGTGATGCTAGTTCATGTTTTAGTTTGTTTAGAAGACAGCCTAGGATACTGTCTGGTTCCACAGAAGCTGTGTTTTTTGCCTTACACAAGGCTTTAATGACCTGCTCTTCAGATACGTAATGTGGGGGCACTGGGGGCAAGGTTTGTGATAAGCTTGGAAGGATAAGGGAGTGAAATTTTTGTCAAGTCTGTCCGCTAGCAGGTTTGCTGTCTCTAAGGGATCAGTGTGTGTGATACCATTAATCAGTAGGTAGACACATGCTTGGGTCATACCTTTTAGGCTACATCCGTAGCTGTAAAATATCTTATGATTGCCAAATTTTTCTTAAAGTTACTCATAGAGGATTTGGCACTTCTTATTTGTCTGCTGAGGCTGAGGAGGGTGCTTTTCCATTGTTGGGGCCTCACCTTAGTTTTCTTAGACAACAACGTTTTGCATTTGTTGTAAAGCTTGCTGATACTGGATATCAACCAGGGCAGCTTTTTTTTTTTTATACTTGGTGCTCTGGCTTTGATTCTCTCTGGAACAGTCAAGTCTATACACTTATACCAGTATTTGTACAGGACTTTAGTGTAAGCTTTGGTATAGTTACAACTTCCAGCTGGGGGTGGGGCTCGCAATGCATTTATACCTCCCCTTAGGAGGGTATGGTTTGCTTTGGTGAAATGTTTTAGTCTGACATTCACCCTTTGTGAGTTCTGATGTTAGTGGCAGTTCGAAGGTAACTGATTTGTGGTCAGATTGAAAATGAGGGTCTGCCAGTTGCAGTGGTGCATCTGTTTGTAATGTTAATAGGGACCATTATCTAGTATGTTTGTTCCTCTTGCTGGTATTTGAACAATTTGTTCCGGGGCATTTGAGTCAAAGTCAAGGAACTCCTGTGCTAGTGAATTAGGGCTAGAGTAGTTTTCACAGTTGATGGTGGGATAAATGAAATCCCCCATGACCATGGTCTTTGGCAATACTTGGACTGACTCCACTTTGGTCCAGCAGGCCTCATTCCTCATCATGATCCATGGAGAGGGATCTATAACTAGCTATAACTTGAATGGGGGTCTTACCCACAGTAATTTGAACTTGAAGTAACTCCATGGAGTTGTCCAGTCTAACTAGTTGGGAGGTGAACTGATCTCCAATATAGACAGAAACACCACCTCCTTTGGTTCTTACACTTTCATTTTGCAGTCTGAAGGTGTGGAAGGCACTGTAGCCTTGCAAGGCCAGGATACTCTCTAAGACATTGAACCAGGTTTCTGTGACTGCACAGACATCTACATCCTCCAATTATACAAGTGCTTCCAGGGTGTGCAATTTTTGTTTTAAGCTCCTAGCATTTAATAGAATAACCCTTATCATGTTATGGTTAGCAATTTTCATGTCAGCAATTTTGTTTTTGAGATCTTGCCTAAAAAATGCACTATGGTGAAGGAAAGAGCCTTTACTAGCTGCCGAAAGCCTAGTGGTGCCAGGTGCAATCTAACTCTGGAAAGCAGTGTGATTTGTTGACCATGTTGCCCCAGGCTGACAGAAACTGGATCCCCTTGAATGACACCAAAAACTAAGCAAATTATTGAAATCAATCATTTTTTTGTTTATACTGTGGCATCATTCTAGGTGAGGGTAATATGCTGCTCAAGGCTAGGGGCATACCTGCCTGGGACATGTACTCAGAGAGATCAATCAGGTCTCTCTTCATATAGTCCAGTGAGGTACATCTCAGGTCGTTAACTCCAACATGAGCTATGACAGAGTCATAATGGTACTTTTTGCTAAGAAACTTAAGTGCATACATGATCTAAAACCAACTTAGAAAAGCAATTCAATGGGATCACACCATAAGCTCCATACCTCCACAGGAATAACAGGACCAAAGTTGTTACGAACACACTTTATTCGAAACACAAAGATCACTTTAACTATAGAATTTTTAATTTGTAAATTGTTTAATTAACAAACTAGAATGCAAATGAAACTTATTACATAAGAGGTGCTTATGGGAAGAATAACTTAGTTTTGAAGAAGTCTCTGTTTTGATGAGGGAGACGAAAGAGCTTAACTTTCTTTGTGTTTGGAATAGTGTGTTCATAACAATTTGGTCCTGTTATTCCTGTGGAGGTATGGAGCTTATGGTGTGGACCTAGTGAATTGCTTTTCTATTTTGGTTTTGGCCAAATATACTGGCAATTTCATCTGTATGGTTTTGTATTACATGTGTGATCTGATGAATTCTGGTACCAGACAGGCAGCTGACTGTGACTTTCTCCTTGTCTAACCTGGGGATTGGGACATCAGTGTCTCACTATGGAGTCTCCAATGACAAGAAAATTTGGTTTTTGAAAGTTATGCCTTAAGGGCTTGATAGGCGAGACACTGGTGTTGCTATGTGTTTTGGGAACTGTGTTAGTTGTAGTAGTCTTTTGTTTTGGAAAGTTTTTTTTTTTTTTTTTTTTTTTTAAGAGAACCTCCATGTATGTTGATTTGTGTGTTGGGTACTTACTATTTGTAAGAGTACTGGTACTATGTGCATGAGTACTGGTGGGCGAGTTGACAACCTCTTTTTTGAGTGAGAGAGAACAGGGATTAAAGATTTTTGGTGTAGCTACATCTCTTGCATTCTGTACTAGAGTGATTTATTAGTAGAGGATTGTCAGTGTACACGAACAGTTGCTACACTGCCTCAGGAAACCCAAGTCAACAAAGGCTGGCAGGAGAAGTAAGGGCAGTCCAACTCTTCATAATGCTAGGTTTGAAGAACTCTTATGGATTTTCAGAATACCATAAATAGTGGGGTTTTTTTTACACACAATAACTGATATGTATGTTATCTGTCCCTGCATAAGCATCAAAGAAATACATCTGCTTTTTTGGTATGTCACAAATATCTCATTTTTAGACACTTTTCATATGACTAATCATATAAAAGCCTGAACATTTTGTTAACATAATCCGTTTTAGCCATAACAACCATCCCGCCCCCATCAGGCTGCATAACATGCAACTCACAGTTAGCACAAGTTATATAAGAATTCCCAATCATATGTAGTCAAATTATATTACGACTGGGAAACCAGTTCACTTTGTTGTCTAATATGATCGCAAATCTAATCAAAACTCTGCGACAAAGGATGCAGCGGGGGTTAAATATACTAGGTCTTTTGAACTTAATTTCAACATGGGAGTAATCCACCAATCTGGTTAAAAATCAAGTTCATATTTAATTTCCATAATATACAATTTACGATCCGTAATCACTTTTGGAATAGGCACCTTTCTTTCAGGTACAAAAGTAGAACCTATGTCCAGCAAGTTTGTATACTCCTGACCAATATTAGTATGACTATAACAACAAACTTTAAAGTCAGCTTAGCACTTAACTACATTGTCCCTAGTGAGTGCTTGATCCAAGTTTAAGGGGGTGGCTCACCATCTACTGGCAATGGAAAACCTCCTCACTCTCACTCTTCCCCCTCCACAGAGAGGGATGTAAAAAAAAAAAAAAAAACGACCATTTAATCGGATGTTGTACCTCCTTCCCCTCAGATTCTATATTCACTCAGACTTTCACATGGGGAGGAAAATCCAAAGGAGCTACAGACACAGTGCCCCACTAAGCATCTCCAGAGTCAACTACATGGGTACCATTATCAGACGGTTCCAACTTATGTTCCATACCTAACCATGAAGAGTTGTAGATTTAATTTTTATTAAAACTTGTTCTGCTGAGCCACTGGTGTCAACCAGGCTTTTTTTTGGATATTTACAATTACATTATTCTAGGCTGCTGTACTGAGCTTTGTATGAACACGCAGCACAGTGAAATGCCATGCTAGGAAACTAACGACATATCCCAGTAATTCATCAGCAACAACTACAGTTGGCAAAACACTTACTTTTACAAGGCAGAAAATCAAAAAGATATGAAGGTTTTCTCTACTGAGAAAGGAAGCAAGCAAGCATTAAGCTTTGCCATTCTTGGAAAATAATGAAACCTGATCTTTCTTCAAGTGTAGTACAGTGCCACCGATACTAGCATTACTGTATAATGGTGCTTGGCTCCCAAGTTAATTTCTTGTCTAGGGGTCTTTCTGTGCAGAGTTATCATATCTGTTTTGTTTGCATAAGTTTCCAGTTGACTTCCATATCCCAAACATATGCTGTAGGTGAGTGTCTGTTCTTCCATTCTTGTAGACTGCATGATAACTCTAAGTCTGCATGTGCATGAGTGTGTGTGCACGAGTGTGCATGCATCGGATGAGCTGTTGCCCCAGCTCGGGTGAGTTTCATGGGCTGCAAGATGTTACAGAAAGGAAGGCGAGGCAGAATGGTGCCAAACAGGAAGGAGGTGATTTTTAAATAGCACAAAGTATGATGGGAGTAATGATTCTAGAACAAATCGTAAATACCTCACATACTAAGTGAGCACTTAGCCTGTGAGAAACTGCGAGTGAAGAAAAAACATCAGTAAGGTAGTTCATGTAGCATACGTGTTTAGAGAAAATATGTCAGAAGTGATGGGATGTTAATATGCTTAGGGCTGTGTTAACGTATTATTCTATGAATTTAATGGAAGCATATGACCAGGTGATATGGAGGTAACGTTATAGTAGCAAATAGTTCTAGCAATACATCAAAACTATTGACAAAGAAGTTGATTGTTTAAAATTCAAAGATAGTTACTAGAAGAAATAGATGAAAGAATAAAGGAAAAAAAGTATAGGGGAGGTTAAACTGATCATGTTAAGTTTAAAGGAATGAAGTACAGAGTTACTTGGGCAAAGAGATGTTAAGGAAAAGCCAGGTCTGAAGAACTCCGCTGTGCCATCCTTAACAAAAACACTATACGCTAGTGCTACCACTGTTCTAAGAGAAAGTGAGGTCCTTTGTATTCCGCTGGTGAAATGTAATAAGAATATTCAACTTTAAGCTACTTTAACTCACCCCTTTACAAGAAGGGGTGAGAACACACTGGACAAGGTATACAGCAATGTTAAGCGGGCATTTAAGGCAGTGCCTCACCCACACCCGGGAAACTCTGACCACCTCTCCATATTGTTACTACCAGCATATAAATCACTGCTAACTAGAGGGAGACTAACAGTTAAACAAGTAAGAGTATAGCCAGATGGTGCGGTCTCAGGACTCCAAGACTGTTTTGAGAGCACAGACTGGAGCATATTCAAGGAGCTGGCTACTGAGAAGCAGTGTATCAACCTTGAGGAGTACACCGAGGCAGTGATGGGCTGTGTCTCGAAATGTGTGGATAATGTGACAGTCACCAAAACCATCACATGAGCCATCCAGAAACCCTGGTTGATGAGAGAGGTACAATAACTACTGAAAGCAAAGAATGCAACCTTCAGGTCTGGAGACAGGTAACCCCTCAGAACACCCAGAGCAAATCTGAACAAGGGAGTGAAGGAAGAAGAATGCACATATGGCAGAAAGATCCAGAGCTACTTCTCTGACCAAAAAGACCCCAAGCACCTATGGCAGGGTATTTAGTCCATAACCGACTACAGACCCCTATCTTCATAATGTGAGGACAACAAGGAATTCCTAAATAAGCTGAAAGTCTACTTCAGCAGATTTGAAAAAGGGAACAGAACAAGAGCAAAGAAAATGCCCATCGGCCATAACAAGAAGATGCTCACCCTCAACTCAGCAGATGTCCAGAGGGCACTGCGCAGAGTTAACCCAAGAAAAGCAGCTGGGCCTGACAGCATCCTAGGGCATGTGCTCTGGGACTGCGCAGTCCAACTAACAAATGTCCTCACAGATATATTCAATATCTCTCTGAGTCAGGAAATAGTTCTGAAATGCTTTAAGGATACAACAATCATTCCATTACCAAAGAAGTTTCCACCATCTTGCCTAAATGACTACCACCCTGTAGCCCTCACCTCACCTCCACAGTGAAGAAGTGTTTTGAAAGGCTGGTCAAGGACGCCATAACATCTGGGACGCCTGCTGATCTTGACCCTGTGCAGTTTGCTTACCGAGCAAACCACTCTACAGCAGATGCCATCTCTCTAGCACTCCATCTATCACTGGAACACCTTGAGAATAAAAACACCTACGCAAGGGTACTATTCATTGACTTCAACTCTGATTTTAACATGGTCATCCCTCTTCATCTAGTAATGAAGCTACTCCAACTAGGCATCAACACTCCACTTTGTAAATGGATTCCTGACTTTCTCACAGACAGACCTCAGAACGTGTGTGCAGGAAATAACTCCTCAGATAGCATCACTCAACACTGGAGTCCCACAAGGATGTGCACTAAGTCCCTTGCTGTTCACCCTGTTAAAACATGATTGTACAGCTAGGCACAATACACATCACATTATCAAGTTGGCTGATGACACAACGGTGGTGGGCCTCATCAGTAATGACAATGAAACAGCATATAGAGATGAGGTGGAACAACTGATTACCTGGTGTAGAAAGAACAACTTAGCACTAAATGTGAACAAGACAAGAGAGATAATTGTGAACTACAGGAAAAATCGCAAGGAACATTCTCCCCTCATCATCAATGGGGAAACAGTGGAAAGAGTGAGAAGCACAAAGTTTCTGGGAGTGCACATCGATGAGGACTTGTCTTGAACACACAGACAAATGCCATAGTCAAGAAAGCGCACCAGAGATTGCACTTTTTAAGAAGGCTGAGAAGAGTGAATCTCCCATCAACAGTTCTCACTACCCTCTACAGAGGTACTATAGAAAGTATCCTGATGAACAACCTCGTAGTATGGTATGGAAGCTGCTCTACCACAGAGTGGTGAAGACAGCCAAAAAGATCATTAAGACCATCTTACCATCTATCCAGGACTTGTACTTATACAGATGTCTCAGCAGGGCCAAAGGAATAATTAAAGATTGCACTCACCCTGCTTACAGACTGTTCCTGCATCTTATCTGGAAAGTGCTTCCGAAGCATATGTTGCAGAACTGCGAGATACCAGAACAGCTTCTTCCCTAATGCCATCAGGCTGCTGAACTCTAGTAACCACTATGCTATTTGATGACCACCTGGATCAGTAGAAACAGTCTCAAATTGTGCATCAACCTGCTTACCAGTCTCATCTAATACTTAGTGCAATATTCACCATGACTGTAACTAATAGGCCATCAAGGGCAGTAGTAATGCAGTAAATTATCTCTTCTTTCAGTGCAATACATGCTACAAATTTGTAAATTAACCATAGTGCAATACCCTAAGGTCCATAGTGCAATGCTCTAAGGTCCATAGTGCAATGCTCTAATGTTCACAGTGCAATACTCAAATTTATCTTTCTGTGCAAGGATCAATGCATTGTCTTAACCAAGTACCTGTGAAATACTCGTCTCATGCCAGTAACTGTTCACTTTGAAAAGTGTTAGGTGTTGTGTGTAAGTGTCTGTAAAAATAGTCTATATGTTGCCTACACACAGAGTCCAGAGACACAGAATTTCATTCAGTTTTTGCACTTGTGCGATTTCTGAATGACAATAAAGTTTATTTTGACTTTGACTTTAATGAAAAACATACACGTCTTTTGTGTAATTCACCTGTGAGAAGAGTTAGGTTTAAGGGCTTGCTTTGGATTAAGTCTCTGTGTTGCTGACTTCAATATGTGCACAGGAACTGGTGGGTCTAGTGAGCAGATAGGTGGACAGGAATTGTCTGGTGTAATGGGCAGAGGGTCCTTGTGTCAATTCTCTTGTGATGTAATTCAATCATGAGAAGAGCTAGGTTTAAGGAGTTGCTATAGGTTGTCTCTGTGTCACTGACTTCAATAGGTGGACAGGAACTGGTGAGTATACTAGGGAGAGGGTCCTTATGTCATACAAGGCATAGCATTCAAGGGACGGGCTGTGAGATGTTATTAGAAGGAACGGATAGGCAGAGTTTAAATGGTCTTCAAGCTAAAAAAATTAAAATCTGTAATCAATAGCATTAGAATCAGTTATACTAGCAAAAATAAATCAGTGCAAAGATTATATTCCACTGGCCATGTAAGAAAGGTTGAGGAGCATTACTTTTAATATTAACACTAAAGCCAGCTCTATGATGTCATTAAAAAATTTAAAAATGTGAAAAAGAATATTTCCTTTGTAACACATAAGCCCAGGAAAACAGCAAGGTTTAATTTTACAGCCACAGCGAAACTACAATGGATGGTTTATGTCACTGTTTCCTTCTTCATAATAAGCATTTTCTATACAGAGTTTTTCCTTGTGATGATTATTGCACTACAAACAGATGTTATTTGACTCTGAATTTCATTTAAAAGCCTCGCAAAACTATGTAGTAATGTTTTGACACTGAACTGTCAATATCACTCTATGCCACAAAAATATTCAGGCAAAACTTGGAACAATATTGAAATCCTCCAATTTGCACAGCAGAGCTATAGAGTTTGGAGTTGTGGAGACTGAGCTGATGAAGCCCAGGACAGCTTACTCTTCTATATCACTACCCATCTTTTCTACAGGGGAGAGAAGTCCTAGAAGATAGACACAGTTTTTTTTTATGTGCTAAATATTGTATTCACTAGTTTTGCCCCCCTTATCAGTAGAGATGATCCAGAGACAAGTTTATTTATCATTTAAGTATCAAAGTAAACTATTCTTAAGACCCTTTCCTGCAACATATCAGTGCATTAGGCAAAGATCAAAATGACACAGTTCTTAAATCATATACTAGCTATAACATAGTAAATGGTACAGATATTTCTTAGACAAAAACAAAAAAGTACACAACCATACAACAGCGGTAACATAAAATATATCAAATGCATTATAAATTCACATTAGGTTATGAAGATATAGCAGCACATTACTTGCCATCTTGAGCTTCAGGTAAGTAAGAATGTAGTAGTATTACGTTAATGCCAGTTATCTCAGAATTTCAGGAAAGGCAACATTTTATAAACAGATTATTATGTAAGAGTAGACAACAGAAATAGAATTACAACTGGTCAAAAATAAGTGAAAACCACATAAAAAGTAATTTGGTACAATCACATTTGTTCTAAAACTGGATTAAATACTTTAATTCTAGTATAAATTAACCTGTCAAAAGCTCAGCTCACATAAACAGCAACAGTAGCAACAACCACCAGCACCACAAGTGCTTTTTGTTTGGGTGGGGGGGGGGCTCAAGCCCTTCTGTAACTTGTTGAAGTGGAGTGTGTGCACTCCCCAAACCCCCAACTGTATACATAAACTCTATGGTCACATCAACTCAAATAAGGGAAATATCTCCCTAAATAATAGAATCACCTTTGATCACAAAGAAATCACACCAGCAGTGATTTGCTACATAAAACAGTTATCATAGTATTGTACATCAGCAAAACATACAAACTGCAACCCTTATAAAACTACAAGACCATCATTAATTTTATGATTAAAAGAACAAAAACAACAGCAACAATGACAAACATTTGATAGGGTCATGCACAAACCACAGATTAATAAATCAGAACTAGATATTGATGTATACTTGATAAGATGAATAGCTGAATGGCTTACAAATAGGACTTGACAAGCATACAGCAACTGGACAGGTGAAATTCTAGGTTACAGCCAGGGTGTCACACAGGGCTCTATCCTATTCCCATATTTGTTTAAACTGGATCTTTCAGCTCTATCTTTTTCATTTCAGGTGTTTTACAGTCTGTATAAAGATGACTTGAAAACATGTAAAATGGTTACGTGGGTTACAGACAGGGCATGCTTGCAAAATAACTTGACTAAACTGTCCATTTGGCCACAGGCAAACTTTGACAAATACAGCAAGAACTAAGCATATGAGATTTGGGAGTCAAAAACAACTTCGTTTTTTGGCTTTTCCTGGTTAGGGGTCATCACAGCGGAACACCTGTAGGCTCATGATTGGCAATGGAGTTTTACGGTGTCGAGTTCGCAGCCTGGTGCCCATCCTTCCATAGAAGGCATACACATGCATGCACTCATGCCTAGGGCCAATTTAGAGTGTCCAGTCCACCTACAACATGTCTTTGGATTGTGGGAGGAAACCGGAGCACCAGGAGGAAACCCACGCGACCACAGGGAGGACATGCAGATTCTGCACAGAAGGCACCCCAGCCGAGGATCGAACCAAAGAACCTCTTGCTGTGAGGTGGCAACGCTAACCGCTGCACCACCATGGCTGCCCATTTGGGGGACATAAACTGAAAGGTGAATATTTAATACAGCACACAATGATTGAAATTGTAGACTCATTTAAGGACCAGGGTATATGGGCAGATCCAGTTCTGAGTTTTTCTAGTCATTTCAGCCAACTGGTTAATGTGACAGTTAAAAAACTGTAGGTTATATAAAAAGATTTATGAAGTCTAGGAAATCAGAAATTAAGTCTTTGTATATTAGACACAAACTTGAATGGAATAACAATATGGAAATCTTACAAGAAAGCAAGCATGAATAAACTGGAAAGGGTACAATGAAAATATACCAAGGGCATCCATGGATGTGAAAATCTAAAATATATGAACTTGTACGATATCTCATAGATATTTAAGAGGAGACCTTATTCAGGTGTATAGGGTATTTAAAGACAACTACCTCTGGGAATATTTGAAGTTATCAAAAGGAGAAGAGAATCATTAAAAACCTATGTAGAAGATTCTACAGGAATGTCAAGGGTACTAATTGGTTCTCTGAGACAGTAGCTGATACATGGAATATACTACCACATTATATTACATAAAGCACTAGTTTGGATATTTTTAAGGATTGAATACTTATATGAAAAACTGTTCTGGTATACTGGCAGGCTAGAAGGGCATTATTGCCCATGCTCGAATTATTTGCTTGTATGTATGTAAACATTCTTCTCAAAATTCAAACAAAAAACACAACCAGTAGACACGTCACTAATTTTAGTCTATCAAACAAATCTTCAACCAAAAATAATTTCTGCTTATTGGGATTCTGTTATTTTACCAAATGAATAGCATCCATGCACTTTTACATATATATATATATATATATATATATATATATATATATATATATATATATATATATATATATATATATACACACATACATACGTATATATATATATATATATATATATATATATATATATATATATATATATACATACACACACAAACACATATAGATGGAGAGAGCTACACATACATGTGTGTGCATGTGATGTACAAAATATTACAAAAGGTTATATAAATACCTAATACAATGTGACTTCTTTCTTGTGTCCTTACTTTAGCAACACCTTCTTTCACATGCATATACCCTCTCCATATTACAAACAGTGGATATAAAAAGTGTACACATCCCTGTTAAAATGCCAGGTTTTTGTGTTATAAAAAATGAGACCACAATAAATCATTTCAAAACTTTTCCCACCTTTAATGTGACCTATAACCTGTGCGATTCAATTGAAAAACAAATTTGTTAGGGGGAAAAAATATAAAAAAATAAAAAAGTACAATAAGCATATGACAGGTGAACCAAACCAGCATACAAAGAAGCTACTTGAATATCACAGCACAAACACTCTGCATCATCCATCACATGTTGAGTGCATTCTGCTAAGTGTAGGTTAATGAAACAGACAGCAAAAGGTACAAAAAACTACCTGCTTTGAAAAAGTTCTAAGTTATTATTATTTTAGGTAACTGACATTCTGGCATACAACTCTGTTTCCCACATAATTGCTGCTAACTTCTTCTTGCAAAAAATGAACCCAGGATAGAAAAAAAAAAAAAGGATGACAACTGTCTACTCATGCCAACCATGCAAGACTCACTTTAGTCTCAACTAATTTTGCTGGGCAAACAGGATGGTGCAGTGGGGCAGAGGTAGCATTGTTGCCTGACAGCAAGAGGTTCTCCAATTCATTTCTCAGCTGGGGTGCCTTCTGTGTGGATTTTGCATGTCATCCCTGCATTCGTGTGGGTTTCCTCCCACATTACAAAAACGTGCCTGGAGCATTTCTCCATGGGCCTCCGCTGAAAAATGGCTTTGTTCAAAGTCTGACTCTCCCAGTTAACAAATGTTAAATAAATAACTAAACATGGCTGGCTGTGAGTATCCTAGCTCATACATTCAAAATACCAGCATAAAATAACTTTGGAACATGACTACATTTTCATTTTTTTAAAGGGCACATCAGTGGGTCAAGTAAGGTACTACAAGAAAATGTCAGTCAAGAATACTGCACTGTTTTCCAGATGACATAAAAGGTCTAACAACTTAAAAATGTACTTCTTGGATTAAAATGGTATTTGTCTTTATACATCTACTGTGAACAAATTGTAACCTGCCAGAAATCAGCCCCACATATTTTAAATATATGGCATGTACATATGTTTTAACAGAAGAGAAGGTGATTTATGGAATTCATACGAAAGTCTGTCATCTTGTCAATGTATTTGGCTAATACACCCCGTTCAGCCATACAATAATCATTAGGATTTGAGACTTCTATGTGGACTTAGAGAAAGCATATGACAGGGTGCCTAGAGAGGAGCTGTGGTACTGCATGAGGAAGTAGAGAGTGGCAGAGAAGGATGTAAGAGTGGTACAGGATATGT
Organism: Protopterus annectens; assembly: GCF_019279795.1. Taxonomy (NCBI): domain Eukaryota; kingdom Metazoa; phylum Chordata; order Ceratodontiformes; family Protopteridae; genus Protopterus; species Protopterus annectens. Next base: position 526,584,829 of record NC_056743.1, read on the forward strand.
ATAAGAGCAGTGCAACAGTGGTGAGATCTGCGGTAGGAGAGATGGACGCATTTAAGGTGGAAGTGGAATTAGATCAAGTATCAGTTCTGAGCCCATTCTTGTTTGCAATGGTGATGGACAGGTTGACAGACTAGATCAGAGTCCCAGTGGACTATGATATTTGAGCAAGACATTGTGATTTGTAGTCAGAGTAGGGAACAGGTAGAGGAGACCCTGGAGAGATGGAGATATGCTCTAAGAGGAAAGGAATGAAGGTCAGCAGGACTATGACAGAATATGTGTGTGTGAATGAGAGGGAGAACAGAGGAATTGTGAGGAGAAGGAAGAGAAATGAAGAGAGTGCAGGCAGGGTGGAGTGAGTGGAGAAGAGTGTCAGGACTGATTTGTGACAGACAGGTACAAGTAAGAGTTAACGGGAAGGTCTGTAAGATGATAGTATGACCAGCTATGTTCTATGGGTTGAAGAGCTGGAGATGGCAGAGTTAAAGATGCTAAGATTTGCACTGGGTGTGACGAGGATGGGCAGGATTAGAAATGAGTATATTAGAAGGATCACCTCACGTAGGCAGTTTGGAGACAAAGCCAGAGAGGCGAGATTGCACTGGTTTGGACATGTGCTTAAGAGGGATGTTGGGTATATTGGGAGAAAGATGCTAAGGATGGAGTTGCCAGGTAAGAGGAAAAGAGGAAGGCCTAAGATAAGGTTTAAGGATGTGGTGAGAGAGAACATGCAGGTAACTGGTGTGACAGAGGAAAGGAAGCAATGGAAACAGATGATCCACTGTGGTGACCCTGAACAGAAGAATCAGAGAGAGAAAGAAGAAGAATCTTCTATATCCATTTCTCTGCCTCTCTTTTTCTGTTATGAGAAATATTCTGAGATTATTCTAAGTTTATTGTAATTTCTATCAGAAAAAGTGCTGCTGGAATAAGGTTATATGTAATTATATAATTATCGCTTATAGCTCACGGTAGCAGGAATCAAGCACTTGAAGTATTCAGTAAACA